>NC_140989.1:269547156-269595971 GCF_052327205.1 Somniosus microcephalus | reverse complement strand
CCCTCTCTCTCTCCTTCCCCCTCTCTCTCTCTCCTTACCCCCCTCTCTCTCTCCTTCCCCCTCTCTCTCTCCTTCCCCCTCTCTCTCTCTCCTTCCTTCCCCTCTCTCTCCTTCCCCCTCTCTCTCTCTCCTTCCCCCTCTCTCTCTCTCCTTCCCCCTCTCTCTCTCTCCTTCCCCCTCTCTCTCCTTCCCCTCTCTCTCCTTCCCTCTCTCTCTCTCTCTCCTTCCCCCTCTCTCTCTCTCCTTCCCCCTCTCTCTCCTTCCCCCCCTCTCTCTCTCCTTCCCCCTCTCTCTTTCCCTCTCTCTCTCTCTCTCTCTCTCTCTCTCTCTCTCTATTTCCCTCTTTCTCTCCTTCCCCCCCTCTCTCTCTCTCTCTCTCTCCTTCCCCCTCTCTCTCTCCTTCCCCCTCTCTCTCTCCTTCCCCCTCTCTCTCTCCTTCCCTCTCTCTCTCTCTCCTTCCCCTCTCTCTCTCCTTCCCCCTCTCTCTCTCCTTCCCCCTGTCTCTCTCCTTCCCTCTCTCTCTCTCCTTCCCTCTCTCTCTCTCTCTCCTTCCCTCTCTCTCTCCCCCTCTCTCTCTCTCTCTCCTTCCCCCCCTCTCTCTCTCTCTCTCCTTCCCCCTCTCTCTCTCTCTCCTTCCCCCTCTCTCTCTCTCTCTCCTTCCCCCCTCTCTCTCTCTCCTTCCCTCTCTCTCTCTCTCCTTCCCCCTCTCTCTCTCTCTCTCCTTCCCCCTCTCTCTCTCTCTCCTTCCCCCTCTCTCTCTCTCTCCTCCCCCCTCTCTCTCTCTCCTTCCCCCTCTCTCTCTCTCCTTCCCCCTCTCTCTTTCCCTCTCTCTTCTCTCTCTTTCTCTCTCTCTTTCCCTCTCTCTCTCTCTCTCTCTCTCTCTCTCTTCCCCCTCTCTCTCTCTCTCCCTCTTTCTCTCCTTCCCCCTCTCAATTCAATTCAATTCAAATCGCTTTATTGGCATGACAAGTTACATCTTATGTTGCCAAAGCATTGGAAAAACATTCATGTTTGTTCACAAAAATACAGATCTATCCATACAGTGTATAGACAGATATATCCCTGAGTGTATAAATATACTTTCATATAATTTATATATACTCTTATCTTATCTTTAGTGGTTGTCCCTCTGTTTATGGCAAGCTGTAACATAGTGTGCCGCCAGTGTTATGCAACTTCTCTCTTCCCCTAGTAGGTGTGGGAGTTTTTGGTCGTCATTCAATTTTCTGAATTCCGGGCATATTTTTGTAAATTTTGGGTAGAAATTCTCCCTTATGCCCTGATATTTTCTACAAGCTGTGAGGAAGTGCATCTCTGTCTCCACCATTCCCTGACTGCAGTGAGAGCATATCCTGTCCTCCCTTGGTAGCCGGGTCTGCCTGTGTCTACCTTTTTCGATCGCCAGGCTATGTTCACTAAGTCTGTACATTGTCAGGATTTTTTTCAGTTTGCTGTCCTTTACCATGGTCAGGTAATCAGCTATGTTGTATTGTCTGTTTAGGGCCAAGTAGCAATTGAGTTTGCTTTGGGTTTTTGTTGTTTCTGCCCAATATGTCAGATATTTTTCCTTTTGCTTAGCGACGATTGTGTTGGGTCGATTTCTTTGTGTTACGCTGTCACTGTCCTGTGGCTGGTTATTGTTAGTAGTGTTAGTTACTTCACTGAGTCCCAGGACTAGTTGACTGAGGGTATTCTTCTTTATGGTCAGCTCTTGGCATTTCAGGGCGTCGTAGTGATAGCATTGGGGGTTGCTCATTTGTAGGTGATTCCAAAATTTGGTGGCTCTTTTTTGGATAGTGATTATTAATGGATATTGGCCTAGTTCCGCCCTGCAATGCATTGTTTACTGTTTTCCTTTGAGTCCGGAGGATGCTTTTACAGAATTCTGCATGTAGGATCTCAGTTGGGTGTTTGTCCCATTTTGCAAATTCTTGTTGTGTTAGCGGTCCCCATACCTCACTGCCATAGAGTGCAATTGGTTCAATTACTGATTTGAAAATTTTTAGCCAAATGCTAATTGGGATTTCTATTTGGATTGATTTTTTAATGGCATAGAAAGCCCTTCTTGCTTTCTCTTTCAGTTCATTCACAGCCAGTTTGAAGTTTCCCGTAGAACTGATTTTTAAGCCCAAGTATGTGTAGTTAGTGGTTTGTTCAATTTTGGTTGTTCCTATTGTGAAATTTATTTTGGGTCCCTGAGGTCTGGATCTTTGCTGGAACACGAGGACTTTGTTTTTTTTGGGATTTATTGTCAGGGCCCAAGTCTGGCAGTACGACTCCAGCAGACCCAGGTTCTGCTGTAGACCCTCCTTAGTTGGTGACAGCAGAACCAGGTCGTCTGCATAGAGGAGGAATTTAACCTTGGATTCATATAGGGTGAGGCCGGGTGTTGTAGATTGTTCAAGTAGTTTAGCCAATTCATTTATGTAAATATTAAAGAGTGTCTGTGAGATTGGCGAGCCCTGCGTCACCCCCTACCCCTGTGGGAAGTATTTTGTTCGTTTGTCTCCAATTTTAACTGCACATTTGTTGTTTGTATACATTGATTGATTTAATTACATCATATGTTTTTCCCCCTACCCCGCTTTCGATAAGTTTCAGGAATAAACCGTCATGCCAGATGGAGTCGAAAGCCTTCTGGAAATCTATAAAGCATGCGTAGATTTTGCTTTTGTTATGGTGAACGTGTTTGTCAATTAGGGTCTGTAGGGTGAAGATATGATCTGATGTTCTATAGTTTGGCAGGAATCCAATTTGGCTTTTACTCAAGACATTGTGCTCCTCAAGGAAGTTTATAAATCTTTTGTTTATGATGCTACAGAATACCTTCCCCAGGTTACTGTTTACACAGATGCCTCGATAGTTATTTGGGTCGACTTTGTCCCCACTTTTGTATATGGGCGTTATGAGTCCTTTGTTCCAGATATCAGGGAAGTAACCGACACTCAGAACCAAGTTGAAGAGTTTTAGGATAGCCAGTTTCATTTTGTCGTCTGTGTGTTTAATCATCTCGTTTAGTATGCCGTCTGTCCCGCAAGCTTTTCCTGGTCGCAGGTCCTTGAGTTTTTCAGAAAGTTCTTTTTCTGTTATTGTGGAGTCTAGCGGGTTTTGGTTATCTTTTATGGCCATTTCTAGCTTTTCTAGTTTTTTGCATATTTGGTGTTGCTCTGACCTTAGTGTGTTTTTCTGGTATAATTTTTCAAAGTGGTTTTCCCATGTGTCCCCATTTTGAATGGCCAATTCGTCGTGTTGTTTTTTGTGTAGTGTATTCAAGTTGTCCCAGAAACAATTGGAATCAATGGATTCCTCCATGGAGCTGAGTGTATTCTTAATATATTGCTCTTTTTTGGTTCTGAGTGTGTTTCTGTATTGTGTTAGTGTCTGACAATAAGTAAGGCGTAATTCCTCGTTTTCTGGATGTCTGTGTTTTTGGTTTGATATTTTTCTAAGTTTTTTCCTCATGTTATGGCAATCTGGGTCAAACCATTTTTCATAGTTTTTTGTTTTGGGTTTGTTCTTGCGAGCTTTCAAGTTTGCACTTGTTGCCAAATTATCAAAAATATTGTTTAGGTTATTTACTGCCCGGTTTACGCCTTCTTTATTGTGAGTGTATATGTTATCCAGAAAGGTGTCCAAGAGAGCTCGAGTTGGTGCATTGCTAATTGTTTTCTGGTATTTTTCCATGTCGTTTTTGGCCCATCTCTCTCTCTCTCTCCTTCCCCCTCTCTCTCTCCTTCCCCCTCTCTCCTTCCCACACAGACAGACAGACAAACTCATTTATATATATCTAATATATATAAATTGGTCGATCTGTCTGTCCTTCTGTCTGTCTGTCATCACGTGTGCGTCTGTTGGGCTATGCGCTCGAAAGTTACAGGGCGTGCCTACGCGTGCGTTACGTCGAAAGAAAGCTTACCTTTCCAAAACGGTCTTAAGCGTATTTACGTTTCGGCCGGGCTAAAATCGCGCCTGCGGTATCCGAAAAACCTTCAACATTCCGCTCATTAGCATCTCATTATCCGCTCATTAGCGACAGAGTGACCTCGAGGGCGACCAATCGTACGCCGGGTTGCTGCCGCGTGCGGCCGGGCCCTCCTACGGTCGAGTGACGGGACGATTGACCAATCCTACGCTTTGGTCACCTGACGGTCGACCAATCGGTGCGTGTGTGGGCGGGCCTTATCGTTCTGAACCGAGGTGAGTGGCTGCCATCTTTATTCTCACCTGTGTGTTTATTTGTTAGGAGCGATTTTTTTTTTAATGTGTAAAACGTCAAAACACAATGTTTAAAACGTTAAAACACAATGAAGATGGTGTCCCATCTTCTTAACAGCCGTTTAAAAAAAAATAACTTTTGGTGTTTTCAGCAAGAATGCGCGTTCCTTCTCCGTGGCAGCTTTTTAAAAACATTAAAAAACTTTCAAGATGGCCTCCCATCTTCTTAACACCCGTTTATTTAAAAAAAAATTAGAAAAACATTTCTGTTGCTTTCACAGACTGCGCGTTCCTTCTCCGTGGCAGCTTTAAAAAAAAAAAAAAAAAAAAAATTTCTCTTGGTTTCACAGACTGCGCGGGTTACCCCGGCAACCGGGCCCGCCGGCCGTCTCTCTCAGCCGCAATCGGCGGACTTAAAGCCGGCTCGGCCGGGGGGGGGGGCGGGGCTCTCGGGACAGCGGGGCAGCGGGGGGGTGGGGCTCTCGGGACTGCGGGGCGGGGGGGGCGGGTCTCTCGGGACTGCGGGGCGGGGCTCTCGGGAGTGCGGATCTCGGCCGGGGCTTGCTGAGCGTGAAGGGTTACCCCGGCAACCGGGCCCGCCGGCCGTCTCTCAGCCTCAAGACGGCTCACGCCTGTTCTCGGCTCGGGAGTGCGGGGCGGGGCGGCTGGGGCTTGGAGAGCGGGGCTCTCGGGAGTGCGGGGTGGGGCGGCGCGGCGCGGCAGGGTTACCCCGGCAACCGGGCGTGGCCGTCTCTTAGCCTCAAGCCGGCTCACGCCTGTTCTCGGGGCTTGGCTCCATTTGCGGCCGCGGGCCACTCGCCCTCTCTCCTTCCCTCTGTCTCCCCCCCCCTCTCCCCCCCTTCTCTCCCACGCTCCCCCCTTCTCTCCCACGCTCCCCCCTTCTCTCCCACGCTCCCCCCTTCTCTCCCACGCTCCCCCCTTCTCTCCCACGCTCCCCCCTTCTCTCCCCCACTCCCCCCTTCTCTCCCCCGCTCCCCCCTTCTCTCCCCCGCTCCCCCCTTCTCTCTCCCGCTCCCCCCTTCTCTCCCGCTCCCCCCTTCTCTCCCTCCTCCCCCTCCCTGCCCTCCCCCTCCCTGCCCTCCCTCTCCCCCTCCTCGCCCTCTCCCCCTCCCCGCCCTCTCTTCCCCCCAGTCGCGCTCTCTCTTCCAACAACAACATGCCCTCGAAAAAGCCTCGGCACCACCGGGCACTTCAGCTAGTATATAATATATCCTTCCCCCCAGTCTCTCTCGCTTCCCCCCCAGTCTCTCTCTCTCTCTCCCCCCGTCTCTCTCTTCTCCCCCCAGTCTCTCTCTCTCTCTCCTTCCCCCTCTCTCTCTCCCCCCCCTCTCTCTCTCTCTCTCTCTCCTTCCCCCTCTCTCTTTCCCTCTCCTTCCCACACAGACAGACAAACTCATTTATATATATATATAATAAAAATTATTTCTACTTTTTTCATAACAACATGCCCTCAAAAAACCCTCGGCACCGCCGGGCACTATATATATATATACCACTGCACACTTCCCTCTAATCTGAGAAAGAACCATTCGCCACTACTCTGCTTTCTGTCCCTTAGCCAATTTCATATCCACGCAGCCACTGCTACTTTAATCCCATGGGCTTCAATTGTGCTAGCAGGTCTATTATGTGTCTCTCTTTTCTTAGGCAGTCCCTCGGAACCGAGGATGACTTGCTTTACACTAAAAATGAGTTCTCAGGTGACTGAGTCCTGTGCAGAACCTACAGTCTCTGTCACAGGTGGGGCAGACGGTGGTTGAAGGGGTGGGTGGGTGGGGTTCTTGGGTTGATGTGCGCTCCTTCCGCTGTTTGCGCTTGGCTTCCGCTTGCTCCCGGCGAAGAGACTCGAGGTGTTCGGCTCCTTCCCAGATGCTTCTCCACTTTGTGCGGTCTTGGGCCAGCGATTCCCAGGTGTCGGTGGGGATGTCGCACTTTTTTCAAGGAGGCTTTGAGGGTGTCCTTGAAGCATTTCCTCCGCCCACCTGGGGCTCTCCTGCCATGTCGGAGCTCCGACTAGAGAGCTTGCTTTGGGAGTCTTGTATCAGGCATGCGGACGATGTGGCCCGTTCATCGGAGCTGAACGAGCGTGGTCAAAGCTTCGATGCTGGGGATGTTGGCCTGAGCGAGAACACTGACGTTGGTGCACCTATCCTGCCAATGGATTTGCAGGATCTTGTGGTACCTCTCCAGTGCTTTGAGGTGTCTGCTGTACATGGTCCATGTCTCTGAAGCATACAGGAGGGCGGGTATTGCTACTGCTCTGTAGACTATGAGCTTTGTGCTGGGTTTGAGGTCCTGGTCTTCAAACACTCTCTTCCTCAGGTGACCGAAGGCTGCACTGGCACACTGAAGGCGGTGTTGGACTTTGTCATCGACGTCTGCCCTAGTTGACAGTAGGCTCCCGAGGTATGGAAAGTGGTCCACGTTGTCCAAGGCCTTGTCATGGATTTTGATAATCGGGGAGCAGTACTGTGTGGCGGGGGCAGGTTGGTAGAGGACCTCTGTCTTATGGATGTTTAGTGTAAGGCCCATGCTCTCGTATGCTTCAGTGAAGATGTTGGAGTCCGACCTCCGAGTGTGCGCAGACGCAAGCATCGTCTGCATAGTATAATTTGATGACGGAGGATGGGATGATCTTGGATCTGGACTGGAGGTGACGGAGTTTGAAGAGTTTCCCGTTTGTTCTGTAGATTAGCTCCACTGTAGCGGGGAGCTTACTGAGGGTGAGATGGAGCACTGCAACAAGGAAGATCAAGAAGAGCGTTGGTGCGATGACACAGCCTAGCTTGACCCTGGTCCATACTGTGGTAAACCACTGTTGTTCACTTCACTGTTGTTCACTCTTGCCCATTGTTGTACCTGTTTGTGCATGCCTCAGCTGGCTCCGCCCCTGGCTCCACCCATATGCCCTGGTATAAAGGCGGCTGCTCTGCAGTCCCCCAGGCATTCAGGACCGGTCGACCACTAGAGGCATGCCTTCGTTCTTTAGCTAATAAAAGCCTGTTTGTTACTCACTTGACTTCCAGTCTTTCGCAGTAATTGATAGCGCATCAATTTTATTAGCTAATTTTTTTTCCGATGGAGCAAATCCTCAAACCAGCACGCCTGGAACTAGACCCTCAAGAGGCGGATGCATCTACCAAGTTCGCACACTGGCTGCGATGCTTTGAACTTTTCCTAGAAGCCTCCGTTGATTCTGTTCAAAACGATGGCGACAAACTAAAAATTCTGACCTCCAAGGTGAACCACCAAGCTTATTCGCTCATCCAAGATGCGACTACCTATGAGGGTGCCCTCGACCTTCTTTAAGAACCGTACGCACGCCCGGTAAATGAAGTTTACGCCAGACACCTCCTGGGGTCCCGCAAACAGCAACCCGGGGAATCGATGGAGGTATACCTACGGGCGCTGAAGGTGCTCGGCCGGGCCTGCAAATGTAAAGAGGTGTCAGCCGCGGTGTATACGGAGGAACTTGTCCGGGACGCCTTCGTCGCGGGCCTCAGGTCCAACTACACCCGGCAGAGACTGTTAGAGCAGGGCGAACTCGACCCGAAGAAGGCCACGGCCCTCGCACTTTTGCTAGACGTGGCCCAACGGAATATGGACGCCTACTCACCTGACCGCACGGCCGCATCGTGGATGGCGCGAGCGCCGCCATCCTGGGACACGGTAGGACCGCCACCCGGCACCGCACCACCCCCGCCACATCCCGCCAACGGCCCAACTTCTGCAGCGATGTCCCGGGGCCCGAAGTGTTACTTCTGTGGCCAAGCCAAACACCCCAGAGTGCGCTGCCCGGCGAAAAACGCTACCTGCTCTGGTTGTGGGAAGAAAGGGCACTACGCCAGCGTCTGCAAGGCTAAACCTACCCCAAACTCCAGCAGTGCCGCGTGTGGGCCGAGTGGGCCGCCATCTTGGATGCCATCTTGGACGCCTCCAGCCACGTGTGGATCATGGGCGCCGCCATCTTGGACACCATCTTGGACGCCCTCGACCATGTGTGATCCGTTCCGGCCGCCATTTTTGCAACGGGCCCCCGACTCACCCACCGCCTCACCTGATGACTACAGCGACGCGCCTGACCCTACGCTGGCCTCCGTTACACTGGACCAGTCTAGACCTCACCAACTAGCCAGGTCCATGATGGACATAAAGGTAAACGGCCGCGCCGCGACCTGTCTTTTCGACTGCGGGAGCACAGAGAGCTTTATCCACCCCGACACGGTGCGGCGTTACACTCTCCCGGTCCTGCCAGCGCGCCACCGGGTCTCTATGGCCTCCAAGTACCATTCAGCGGACGTCGGCGGCTACTGCATGGCGACCCTTTCGGTGAGGGGCACAGAGTACAGAAACTTTAAACTGCTTGTCCTACCCGATCTCTGCGCTGCTGTTCTACTGGGGTTGGATTTTCAGTGCCACCTTAAGAGTGTCACGATGGCGTACGGTGGACCCCTTCCCCCACTCAGTCTGCAACCAGCAGTTTTCAAATTGCCCGCCGCGCACCTTTTGCAGCCTCTCCACGCTTAAAGTCACCCCCCCCCCCCCCCCCGTTGTTCGCCAACCTCGCCCCAGACTGTAAGCCAATCGCCACCAAAAGCAGGCGATACAGCGCTGGTGACAAGAGTTTTTATTAAATCTGAGGTGGAGCGGCTCCTGAAGGAAGGGATTATCGAAGCTAGCACCAGCCCCTGGCGAGCCCAGGTTGTAGTCGTCAAGACCGGCGAGAAGCAGCGCCTGGTCATTGACCACAGCCAAACAATAAATCGATATACCCAACTGGACGCATACCCCCTCCCCCGCATATCTGATATGGTCAATCAGATCGCGCAATACCGCGTATTCTCCACTATTGACCTTAAGTCAGCATATCACCAACTCCCTATCCGCTATGAGGACCGCCAGTATACTGCCTTCGAGGCAAACGGCCGCCTCTACCACTTCCTTCGGGTCCCCTTCGGCGTCACCAACGGAGTCTCCGTTTTCCAAAGGGAGATGGACCGGATGGTCGACCAAAATGCGTTGCAGGCCACTTTTCCCTACCTGGACAATGTGACCATCTGCGGCCATGACCTGCAGGACCATGACGCCAACCTCGACAAATTCCTCCGCACTGCCCAACTCCTAAACCTTACGTATAACAAGGAGAAGTGCATATTCCGCACGAACCGCCTCGCTATCCTTGGCTGTGTTGTGGAACACGGAGTCATCGGCCCCGACCCCGACCGCATGCGTCCTCTTATGGACCTTCCCCTGCCCCACTGCCTCAAGGCCCTGAAGAGATGCCTGGGGTTTTTCTACTACTACGCCCAGTGGGTCCCTAATTATGCGGACAAAGCCCGTCCACTTATCAAGTCCACCTCTTTTCCCCTGGCGGCAGAGGCCGGCTTAGCCTTCCACCGTATCAAAGAGGACATTGCTAAAGCCACCATGCACGCGGTGGACGAGTCCATCCCCTTCCAGGTGGAGAGCGATGCGTCCGACTTTGCCCTGGCCGCTACCCTTAACCAGGCGGGAAGGCCCGTGGCCTTCTTTTCACGAACCCTCCAAGGCTCCGAAATCAGACACTCCTCTGTCGAAAAGGAGGCCCAGGCCATTGTGGAAGCTGTGAGACATTGGAGGCATTACCTGGCCGGAAAACGATTCATCCTACTCACTGACCAGCGTTCAGTTGCTTTTATGTTTAATAACAAGCAGAGGGGCAAAATCAAAAATGACAAGATTTTGAGGTGGAGAATTGAACTTTCCACCTACAATTACGACATCTTGTACCGGCCCGGGAAACTCAACGAGCCCCCGGATGCTCTATCGCGTGGCACCTGCGCCTACGCGCAGGTTGATAGACTGCGGGCCCTCCACAATGACCTCTGCCACCCGGGGATCACCAGTTTCTTCCATTTTATCAAGGCCCGCAACCTGCCTTACTCCATTGAGGAGGTCAGGACCATGACCAGGAACTGCCAAGTCTGCGCTGAGTGCAAACCGCACTTTTATAGACCAGACAGGGCTCACCTGATAAAAGCCACTCGCCCCTTCGAGCGCCTGAGCGTTGATTTTAAAGGTCCTCTCCCCTCCTCCGACCGCAATGTGTACTTCCTCAACATTATTGACAAGTACTCGCGCTTCCCGTTTGCCATCCCCTGCCCGGACATGACCAGTGCCACGGTCATTAAATGTCTGAACGACCTCTTCACCCTGTTCGGTTTCCCCAGCTATATCCATAGTGACCGGGGCTCATCGTTTATGAGCGACGAACTCCGCCAATACCTGCTCGCTAGGGGTTTTGCCACAAGCAGGACCACCAGTTACAACCCCCGGGGGAACGGACAGGTGGAAAGAGAGAATGCGACAGTTTGGAAGGCCGCCCTGCTAGCCTTAAAGTCTAGGGGCCTTCCGACCTCCCGCTGGCAGGATGTGCTCCCCGATGCGCTTCACTCTATTCGGTCACTGCTCTGCACTGCTACTAACTCCACCCCTCACGAGAAAATGTTTGTCTTCCCAAGGAAGTCCACATCGGGGACATCGCTACCGCCATGGCTGACGTCCCCAGGGCCGGTCCTACTGAGAAGACACGTGAGGACCCATAAAACGGACCCCCTGGTCGAGAGGGTCGACCTCCTCCACGCCAACCCCCAGTACGCTTACATTGCGTACCCGGACGGGCGGGAGGACACAGTCTCCATACGAAACCTCGCACCCTCGGCGGCCCCTGAAACCAACATCACCGCTACCCACAATGTACCGGCGGCAACGGACCCATACCTAACCCCTGTAGACGGCACGCCGTGGCCCCGTGACCCGTCATTGATCACCAACCAACCCAACACCCAGGAGGACGACACGCCAGTGCGCCGGCCCACGCGGGACTCGGCGTCGGAAGCTGCACCACCTCTGCCGTCGCCACGACGATCACGACGGCATACAAGACCCCCAGAAAGACTCAATTATACGAACTTTTAATACACTTCACCCCGTCGGACTCATTTTAAGCAAGGGGTGAATGTGGTAAACCACTGTTGTTCACTTCACTGTTGTTCACTCTTGCCCATTGTTGTACCTGTCTGTGCATGCCTCAGCTGGCTCCACCCATATGCCCTGGTATAAAGGCGGCTGCTCTGCAGTCCCCCAGGCATTCAGGACCGGTCGACCACTAGAGGCATGCCTTCGTTCTTTAGCTAATAAAAGCCTGTTTGTTACTCACTTAACTTCCAGTCTTTCGCAGTAATTGATAGCGCATCACATACGTGAATTGGGTCTGTGGTGGATCCGTTGATCGGGATCACGACTTGCATGTCATCGTGAAGCAGGCGGAGGATGGTGACAAACTTTTGAGGGCAACTGAATTTGAGGAGGACACTCCATAATCCCTCACGGTTGACATTGTCGAAGGCCTTTGTTAGGTCAAAGAAGGCCATGTACAGCGGTTGGTGCTGTTCCCTACATTTCTCTTGTAATTGACGTGCGGTCAAGATCATGTCCATTGTGCCCCTTAGAGGGTGGAATCCGCATTGTGACCCTGGGAGGAGCTCTTCAGCCACTGGGAGAAGGCGGTTGAGGAGAATTCTTGCGATGACTTTCCCTGTGTAATTACTGCAATCGGACTTGTCACCTTTCTCGGCGATGGTCATGATTACGGCGTCTCTTGAGATCCCCGGCATGCTCTCCTCCTTCCAAATAAGAGAAATGAGTTCATATATTCGTGCCAATAGTGCTTCTCCGACATGCTTTAGTGCCTTGGCGGGGATTCCATCTGCACCTGAGGTCTTGTTCTTCAGTTGTCTGATGTTCTTTTCAACCTCATGCCGGGCTGGGGTTGTGCTGAGGTGGTGGCGGGTAGCATACTGCGGGATGGAGTTGAGGACACTCGCGTCGAAGACAGAGTCTCGGTTAAGGAGATCTTCGAAGTGCTCCTTCCAGTGGGCACTGACTGCCTCTCTGTCCTTGATTGTTACCTCTCCATTCTTGGCCTGCAGTGGGGTAGGACCTTGGGTGTTTGGGCTGTAGGTGGTCTTGACTGCGCTAAAGAACCCACACACGTCGTGGTTGTCGGCTATCTGCTGTATCTGCTGTGCTTTCTCCACCCACCATTTGTTCATTAGGTCGCGAGTTTTTTGTTGGACCTCTGCCTTCAGGCGTCTGTAGAGCTACTTTCTTGTTCTCGCGTTCTGTTGCTGTTTCCAGATCAGGAATGCCTTGCGCTTGTGGCTTATTAGCTCCTGGATCTCCTGGTCGTTCTCGTCGAACCAGTCTTGGTGTTTCCTGGTCGAGTGACCGAGCGTCTCTTCACAGGTGTTGATTATGGAGGCTTTGAGCACAGCCCAGGCGCTGTGGACACTCTGTGTCTCTGAATCACTGAGAGTTGCCAGGTTGGTTGTGAGGCGCAGGCTGAATAGGGCTTTCTTAGCAGAGTCCTTGAGTGCTCCAGCATTGATTTTCCTGCGGCATTGCTTCTGTTGGCGCCGCTGTTTTGGGGCTACGTTGATGGAGATGACAGAGCGGATCAGGTGGTGGTCTGTCCAGTAGTCGTCCACTCCAGTCATGGCATGGGTGATGCTCACGTCCTTGCGATCCCTCGCTCAGACGATGATGTAGTCCAGCAGATGCCAGTGCTTGGAGCGAGGGTATTGCCATGAAGCCTTGTACAGGAAACTCTCTGGTATCCGGCACCGATGGGACCGGCGTGTTGCTGGTTTATCAAAATTTCCAGATGACGGAGAGGGTTACCTACCGAGGCTATTTTTAACAAAGAAAAATAAAAAAATCAGGAAATGTGCAGTATACAGTAATTGGGTACTCTCCTACAGAATGTTGTGTTAAATGGATGGTGGAAGATGCTTGATTAAGTACAGTACTGCCAGTTGAGGGTAACCCATAACTCTTTAAGTTTTTTACTGTTAAGTAATTAAACGACTGTACAGTATAAAGTACTGTGGTTGACTGTACACTTATTCCAAGTCAACTGGTTCATCAGGAATATCCATGTCAGCTGGGTCATCAGGATCATGCACTTCAACAGATTCTTCAGGCACTTCCACTGCTTCAACTCTTTTGGAAGCTTTCCTAAACATGTCCCGGATGTCTGCTTGCTTGGTGGACTCTTGCCTTCTTTGTAGAAAGGTGGAATGCAGAATATGGAGGTGCATAACAACTTGGGCAGAATAGCAAGAATGGCTTTCAGCAAATTTGAGTAATGAAACAAAATCTTCTGCAGCTTTAGCCCAAGAAATCTTGTTCTCTTCAGAAATCTCATCCTCTTCACTTTCCATCTCACTTCCCTTTTCTTTCTTTGGATTCAAAACATTCTCCATTATTTCATCATCACTTAGCATATGCACAACAGCAACTTCTCTATCTGCATCAACCCACTGCTCAATATCACTTTCACTGAGGTGACGTAGAGGGTTTGCTGGGTGTACATTTTTCACCATGCCAGCCATTTCCATTATTGTACTCCTCTTGGGACGAACATTGAACCCATGAAATTCCTCCCCTGAAGAAGAACCTTCAGCAAACAGTACAGAAGGCCACAATTTGCGCCAGGCTTGTCTCAAAGTGTGACCTTTCACCAAGTTCCAGGAAGATGCAACATTAAAGATGGCATCTTTAAGATTGTATTCCTTCTGAAATGCGTGAATCCTGTATTGTCATCTTGGCTTATCAGTTTACGTAGGAAGTCTTTCTTGTAACGACACTTGAGATTTTGGATAACGCCCTGGTCCATGGGTTGTATGAGAGAAGTTACATTTGGTGGCAAATAAATGGTGAAAATATTTCCCGAAACCAACTCTGATTCATGCGGATGGGCTCTACAATTATCGAGCAATAAAATGCATTTGCTATCTTCAGGCTTCCCTATTCTACGGAAATGTTCCCTCACAGATGGAACAAAAATATGATGGAACCAATTCGAAAAGATTTCCTTATCCATCCAAGCATTTCTTTGAGCTTTGTACTCAACAGGTAAGTGCCTCACATTTGTAAATGCACGGGGATTTTTATACTTCCCAATGACAAGAAGTTTAACCCGGTGTGATCCAGCAGCGTTCGCACATGTTAGCACGGTTACACGATCTTTATTTTTCTTGTAACCTGAAGCATTAGCCTCACTAGCCCCAGCAAGCGTTGATTCTGGCAAAAATCTCCAAAATAAGCCAGTTTCATCGGCATTGTATAGCTGTGCTGGCGACAAATCATGTTGCTGCACAATCCGATTGAAATAATCGCAGTATTCTTCTGCGGCGTCGTGATCAGCTGATTTCTTCTCCCCGGAAATATCGAGTCGTCGTATCCCGTGCCGTACCTTGAAGTACGTTAGCCATCCCTCGGAGAAAGCACACTTGTCAGTGAGCTCTATCTTTGCGTAGAAATCCTTCGCTTTTTCGATTAGCATGGGTCCGGAAATCTGAACACCCTCTGAACGCTTAAGAGAAAACCACTCATAAAGCACGGTATCCAGCTCTTCAAGCTTAGGCTTACGAAGCGTACGCTGTTTCTCTACACTCTTAGATGTCTCCGAGCTTGAATAAAACTTGAGCAGCTTATCCTTCTGCGATTTGATGTCGTAGATTGTTGATGAACCGATTATGAATCCATTCATAATGTTGATACGCTTCTCTCCCCTTTCTAGTCGTTGGCATATCTCAATTTTCTGTTTTAAAGTTAACACCACTCTTCCTTTTGCTTGGACCAACTTTTGGGATTTCCATAATGCAATCCAATGACTACCAGCAGTGTGGGAGACACACAGTACCCCTGTAAAATGGCGGATCAGAAGAGACTACCGGCAGCGCGGGAGAATCAGACTCCTGATACAGGGTTTTTGAGGTGCTCTGACTTCCGATAGCGCCAAGAGGCCGAGTAGTGGCAGTTTGGGGAACTACCCCCACTGACTAACTCGGCCACCACGGGAGACTCGGACTAGGCAACATTGCCGGTTATTGAGGTGGTGTTTTCGGAGCGAGAATTTTGCTGGTTAATAGATAATTACGGATATTTAGGTGCCGTTTAAGCGAGAGTTTCCTGTACTTGTCTATCTGCCGGAATAAGGTGTTGGTTACGACAAGGCCATGTTCTAAGCATTTCTTCAGGAGGAGGGTACCATTGGAGTTGGCTTTCCCTACCCCCTATCTGCCGATCACACCGCCCCAGAGGTCTGTGTCCTTTCTAACTCTGGCGTTAAAGCGCGCTCTC
Organism: Somniosus microcephalus; assembly: GCF_052327205.1. Classification (NCBI taxonomy): domain Eukaryota; kingdom Metazoa; phylum Chordata; class Chondrichthyes; order Squaliformes; family Somniosidae; genus Somniosus; species Somniosus microcephalus. Next base: position 269,580,548 of record NC_140989.1, on the reverse strand, counting down.
GCTCTCACTCCCCAACTCCCGCTCTCTCTCCCTGACTGGAGTCTATTATGTGGCACTTTATCAAATGCCTTTTCAAAGTCCATATACACATCAACTGCAGTACCCTCATCAACCCCCTCTGTTAATTCATCAAAGAACTTGATGGGCCAGAAATTAGGATCAGGTGCTTGCCGCGCGTGCAAGCCCCCGATGTGCACTCACCCTGCGCGCCGACATCTGAAGCCTGGGCCTGCTTGGAATTCCTGTCACTGGCCCGGTTTAGATGTCGGCGCGATGTGCTTGCCTGATCCAGCGGCGTAGTTAGTGCGATGTGCCGGCTGGGATCAGGTGAGCACTCTGCAGCCAATCAGGGGAGGGGAAACTTCATTCATGAGTTTGATCGTAAAGACTGTCAAACTCATGAAAAGTATGGGCGCCCAAAAGACTAGTTTAACTTTAAATTAAATTTTAAAAAACATCCCAATAATTAAATAAACTATAAATAACTTAAAAAAACTATTTTAAACAATTAATAACATTTTTGAGAAAAATAATTTTTTAAGAAATTGGGTCTAAAAATAAACTTACCTTACTGTAAAGTCCTTTAAAAACAATGAAGCTGTGGAAAAAATGTAATAATTTTAAATAATAGACCACTTACCTTCAAGAATCCACTCCTTACGCCTCCTTTTTATATGTGTAAAAAGTTCAGGCCCTTGCACACGGGCAAACCTGTCAAAAAGAAGGAAGTTCAACGCGTGCGCGCAGAGTCCTGCGCATACGCGTTGGACCTCTGAACCCCTTGGAGGAAATGCCGGTTTCCCGCGCATGCGCTGTGCATGCTGAAATCCGGCACTTCCAACGGGCCCACGCGTGAGTACCCCGTCCGTACTCACGCGTTGGGACCGGAATTACTGGCCCAATAAAGTTAGTCAAACACAATTTGCCTTTAACAAATCCATGCTGGCTTTCATTTTATTAACCCATATTTTTCCATCTACACTTATATTTGTGATTTTAAATTAACTTGAAAGAATGTTGTAACCTTTGAAATGTATGTTCATCAAATTTACTATATGGGGGTGGGGTTTGAAGCATTTGTCCTCTTTCCCTTCAGGCCACGCAACCTCCTGTCTTTGAAAGCCGGAAGAGCTCCTGGGCCACCAGCACCAGCAAAGAAAAAGTGCATAATGGGGAAAATTATGAAAATTGGTCATAAAATTAAAAGTGGTTTAATTGGATGTTGTGGTATTGCACATTGGAGCACCAATAAGCAGCATTATTGAGTGCTGGGGTGGAGGTTCGATTTCCTGTACTCTGCTCACTTTCAGTTCCTGGCCATGTAACTGAGTAAAAGCCAACATTGTTCCTAATGGGACAGAGAAGTTGGATGGAGGATTGTGCAGCCAACCAGTACTATTGCTGGTGGCCCAGGAGCTCTTCCGGCTTTCAAAGACCGGAGGTTGCGTGGCCTGAAGGGAAAGAGGACAAATGCTTCAAACCCCACCCCCGTATAGTAAATTTGATGAACATACATTTCAAAGGTTTAAGAACCTGAGGGAACATTTTTAAAAGTCAATATATAAACAAGTAATGCAATGGCCCCAAGCCTAAAATCAAACTGGATGAGAGATAGTAATCTCAAAGTGCGTTGAAATTTGAATTATTGGAAAAGTGTCATTATAGTTTATCAAGGAGTTATGATTTATTCTGTTTTTGACCTGATATTGTAAAGTTTGATGGACCAAATTACCTTTCCTCATTCCCCACTTATATTTTTGCATGCATATTGCTGCATAAAGGTAAATAGTACTGTTTCAGAGCTGCAAGCGATGCTGGTTATTTCCTTTGTGTGTTAGAAAGTTTCCTCTGGAGGAAATGTGTCAGTATTTGGCTGAAATGTGCTTTTTCCATACGCACTCATTCTTCTGGGCTTGATTTCTATTCTGCAGCTGCCATTTAACATTCAGACTTCGACTGAGTAGCTTATGTGTATACCAGCACCAGAATCTCATTGACTGATTGTAATACAAGCTACTGCCTATTGCAGCGAGACTTTAATATTGTAGCTATAAATAATGTATTTGCAGAATGTGAGAAATAAAGCTAATAGCCTTTGAAAAGACAATATTCACCTGCTATTATATGTACATTTTCCATAGCCATTAATATTTTCCTGTGAATACGAAGGGGAAAAGAAATTACTGAGGCTCTAGTTCTTGTTTATATTTAATTAAGTTTGTAGATGGGTTTTTTGCTGAATAACATTTTGGAATGGGTCGTGTAATAAGTCTTGTGTCTGTCCTTACCAGCTGTTCGTGCATGATGCAAATGGTGTATAATTAAATAAACTTAACTATGCACTTGAAAAGGAGGGGAGGAAACCAGAATTGTTCCATTTTATACAATTAAGATGTTTCTTTACGGTTTCCTCTGATTTGCTTATCTTTTACAGTGTGCAGTACAATTGGCCAATGCAAATAAAAAAAAAAATTTAAAAAAATTGATTGTTCAGTCAACTCTGACAGTAGGAACTGGGCATGATCTCACTGTATAAGAGAAGGTTGAGGGGCAATATGACTGCTGTTTTAGGGATTCGAAAGGGAATAGATAATGTAGAGCATGACAAGTTAGTTTACCTTGTAAAGAACAGTAGAACCAGAGAACACGGCCTGTACTTCAAGGGGGGTAAATTCAAAACTAATCGGCAAAGCAATATTTTGGTTAGTGAGTGGTCAATCAACGGAACAGACTCCCTAGGGAGACGGTGGAAGCAGTTAGAAATTGATTCATTCAAATGCAAATTAGATAGATCTCTTTTTCAAAAAATAACATTTTGGAATCAGTATATGAACAAATTTTACATAGATTACATAGGCTATAAGGCACAGAAACAGGCCATTCGGCCCAACCAGTCCATGCCGGTGTTTATGCTCCACTCGAGCCTCTTCCCGTCTTTCCTCACCTAACTCTATCAGCATAACCCTCTCTTCCCTTCTCCCTCATATGCTTGTCGAGCCTCCCCTTTAAATGCATCTATATAAAATGCAAACATTTAAAGATCGCATGGATGAACTACAGAATTTGTTCATCCCTGTTTGGCATAAAAATAAAACAAAAAAGGTTAGCCACGGTTGAGTCACAAGGGAAATTAGGGATAGCATAAGATCCAAGGAGAGGACATATACATTGGTCAGAAAAAGCAGCAAACCTGAGGATTGGGAGCAGTTTAGGATTCAGCAAAGGAGGACAAAGGGATTAATTAAGAGGAGGAAAATAGAGTATGAGAGTAAGCTTTCAGGGAACATAAAAACTGACTGTAAAAGCTTTTATCGATATGTGAAGAGAAAAAGATTGGTGAAGTCAAGCGTAGGTCCCTTGCAGTCAGAATCGGGGAAATTTATATTGGGGAACAAAGAAATGGCAGACAAATTAAATACATACTTTGGTTCTGTCTTCACAAAGGAGGACACAAATAACCTCCCAGAGATGTCGGGGAGCATAGGGTCTAATGAGAGGGAGGAACTGAATGAAGTCAGTATTTGTAGGGAAATGGTGTTCGGGAAATTGACGGGATTGAAGGCCGATAAATCCCCAGGGCCTGATAATCTACATCCTAGGGTCCTTAAGGAAGTGGCCCTCGAAATAGTAGATGCATTGCTGGTCATCTTAAAAAAAATTCTATAGACTCTGGAATAGTTCCATGGATTGGAGGGTAGCTAATGTAACCCCACTATTCAAAAAAGGTGGTAGAGAGAAAACGGGGAATTATAGACCGGTAAGCCTGACATCGGTAGTGGGGAAAATGCTAGAGTCCATTATAAAAGATATAATAGCAGAGCACTTGGAAAACAGCAACAGGATCGGACAAAGTCAACATGGATTTACAAAATGTAAATCATGCTTGACTAATCTACTGGAATTTTTTGAGGATGTGACTGGTGGAATAGATAAGGGAGAACCAGTGGATGTGGTGTATTTGGACTTTCAGAAGGCTTTCGATAAGGTCCCGCATTAGAGATTGGTGTGCAAAGTTAAAGCACATGGGCTTGGGAGTAAGGTACTGATTTGGATAGAGAACTGGTTGGCAGGCAAGAAGCAAAGAGTTGGAATAAACGGGTCTTTTTCCGAGTGGCAGGCAGTGACTAATGGGGTACTGCAGGGATCGGTGCTAGGACTCCAGCTATTCACAATATATATTAATGATCTAGACGAGGGAACTAGATGTAATATCTCCAAGTTTGCAGACGGCACAAAGCTGGGTGGGCGTGTCTGCTGTGAGGAGGATGCCGAGAAACTCCAGTATGATTTGGACAGGTTGGGTGATATGGCAGATGCAGTATAATGTGGATAAATGCGAGGTTATCCACTTTGGTGGCAAAAACAGGAAGGCAGATTATTATCTGAACGGCAATAGATTGGGAAAGGGGAAGTGCAACGAGACCTGGGTGTCCTTGTGCACCAGTCGCTGAAGATAAGCATGCAGGTGCAGCAGGCGGTTAAGAAGGCAAATGGTATGTTGGGCTTCATAGCGAGAGGATTCGAGTACAGGAGCAAGGATGTCTTGCTGTAGTTGTACAGGGCCTTGGTGAGACCATACCGTGAGTATTGTGTGCAGTTTTGGTCGCCTTACCTGAGGAAGGATGTTCTTGCCATGGAGGGAGTGCAGCGAAGATTCACCAGATTGATACCTGGGATGGCAGGAATGACTTATGAAGAGAGATTGGGTCGATTAGGCTTGTATTCGCTAGAGTTTAGAAGAATGAGAGGGGATCTCATTGAAACTTATAAAATTCTAACAGGACTAGACAGACTAGATGCAGAAAGGATGTTCCCGATGGCGGGGGAGTCCAGAACCAGGGGTCACAGTCTAAGGATAAGGGGTAAGCCATTTAGGACTGAGATGAGGAGGAACTTCTTCACCCAGAGAGTGGTGAACCTGTGGAATTCTCTACCACAGAAGGCAGTTGAGGCCAATTCATTAAATATATTCAAGAAGGAGTTGGATATATTTCTTAAGGCTAAAGGGATATGGTCAGAAAGCAGGGACAGGGTACTGAATTTGGATGATCAGCAATGATCTCATTAAATGGCAGAACAGGCTCGAGGGGCCGAATGGCCTACTCCTGCTCCTATCTTTTATGTTTCTATATTATTCTCTTTAACCACTCCCTGTGGTAGCGAGTTCCACATTCTCACCATTCTTTGGGTAAAGAAGTTTCTGCTGAATTCTCTATTAGATTTCTTGGTTTCTTTGAGACATGGTGTGGTAAATGTGACTGGATCTATGGTTCCCAAAGCTTTCCAACCACTGGGGTTTTCCTAGTGTCCTTTCTGTGTCTGTTGTAGACTAATTGCTGCAGATTGCGATAATAAGTCACCACATTGTATCATGCAACTACCAGGATGGTAAAAGGCGAACTAGATAGACCGTGGTTTTTTTTTGTCTTGCAATTCCTGTGTTCCTCGGAAATGCTTCGGCCAGTCACATTTATCTTCCTCTTCTCAAACCGCTCCTCTCTTACCCCGCCCTCCCACCCTCCTCCACAAGTTCCCGATAGGGACATATGCTGAGTCCCTCTTTCACTTGTTCGGGATTTTTTTTTTTTTACAGTTTTCTAAAAGATCCATGAAAAATTTTCAACATACGCTTTCTGACTATACAATACAAACACATCTGTCTTGCGTAGGGAATCTTGAATTCAAGAGATTATTTCCCTCGTTTTTTGGGCGTTACATCTACTTCCCCAAATATAATTAATGGATTCTCTAAGAAAGCTAATATAAATGCACTATTGAGATACAGACTTGAAATTGACTCAAATTCATATTTAAAGTTGTGCAAAACAATTTCATACGGAATTTCATTTTACATTTCACATTAATTTCTACGTGATGTGATGAAATAATTCCAGTTAAATTCTACAAGTGGACCATTTTTAGGAATTTTTCTTGATAATTTTCCCACAGTTATAATGACATGGGGCATTTACATGGCAAGTTTTGCATCGGTGCAGTACCATTTTGGCTTTGCACCGACACGAAACTTGCACTGTAAATCTGGAGTTGTGGCGTGTTTTTTATTATTCGTTCATGGAATGTGGGCGTCGCTGGCAAGGCCAGCATTTATTGGCCATTCCTAATTGCCCTCGAAGGAGGTGGTGAGCCGCTGCCTTGTACTGCTGCAGTCTGTGTGGTGATGATGTTAGGGAGGGAGTTCCAGGATTTTGACCCAGCAACGATGAAGGAATTTCCAAGTCAGGATAGTGTGATTTGGAGGGGAACTTGGAGGTGGTGGTATTCCCATGCGCCTGCTGCCCTTGTCTTTCTAGATGGTAGAGGTCGCGGGTTTGGGAGGTGCTGCCGAAGAAGACTTGGCGAATTGCTGCAGTGCATCTTGTAAATGGTACACACAGCAGCCATGGTTCACTGGTGGTGGAGGGAGTGAATGTTTAAGGTGGTGGATGGGGTGCCAATCAAGCGGGCTGCTTTGTCGTGGATGGCGTTGAGCTTCTTGTGTTGTTGGTGCTGCACTCATCCAGGCAAAGGGAGAGTATTCCATCACGCGCCTGACTTGTGCCTTGTAGATGGTGGAAAGGCTCTGGGGAGTCAGGAGGTGAGACACTTGCGGCAGAATACCCAGCCTCTTACCTGCCCTTGTTGCCACTGTATTTATATGGCTGGTCCAGTTAAGTTTCTGGTCAATGGTGACCCCCCCAAGATGTTGATGTTGGGGATTCAATGCTGGTAATGCCGTTGAATGTCAAGGGGCGGCGTGGGACTCTTGTTGCAGATAGTCATTGCCTGGCACTTGTGTGACGTGAATGTTACTTGCCACTTGTCAATGTCGAGCCTGAATGCCGTCCAGGTCTTACTGCATGCGGGCATGGACTGCTTCATTTTCTGAGGAGTTGCGAATGGAACTGAACACTGCAATCATCAACGACCATCCCCACTTCTGAGATGATTGGCCTTCAACAACCACAACCATTGTCCCTTGTGCTGGGTATGACTCCAGCTAGTGGAGAGTCGTGTCTCCCCCCACCGCCCCCACCGATTCCCATTGACCTCAGTTTTACTAGGGCTCCTTGATGCCACACTCAACGACAGCCACTCTCGCCTCGCCTCTAGAATTCAGCTCCTTTGACTATGTTTGGACCAAGGCTGTAATGAGGCCTGGAGCCAAGTGGTCCTGGCAGAACCCAAACTGAGCATCAGTAAGTAGGTTATTGGTGAGTAAGTGCCGCTTGATAGCACTGTCAACGTCTCCTTCCATCACTTTGCTGATGTTTGAGAGTAGACTAATGGGCTGGTAATTGTCCGGATTGGATTTGTCCTGCTTTTTGTGCACAGGACATATTTGGGCAATTTTCCACATTGTCAGGTAGATGCCAGTGTTATAGCTGTATTGGAACAGCTTGGCTAGAAGCGCGGCTAGTTCTGGATCACAAGTCTTCAGCACGACAGCCGGGTTGTTGTCAGGATCCATAACCTTTGCTGTATCCAGTGCGCTCAACCGTTTCTTTATCACGTGGAGTGAATCGAATTGGCTGAAGACTGTCTTCTGTGATGGTGGGGACCTCAGGAGAAGGCTGAGATGGATCATCCACTCGGAACTTCTGACTGAAGATGATTGCGAATGCTCCAGCCTTTTTTTTTCACTCGCGGCTGGGCTCTACCGTGATCTGAGGATGGGATTGTTCATGGAGCCTCCTCTCCCGTTAGCTGTTTAATTGTCCACCATCATTCACGACTGGATGTGGCAGAACTGCAGAGCTTTGATCTGATCCGTTGGTTGTGGGATCGCTTAACTCTGTCTATAGCATGCTATTTAGCATGCTATTTAGCATGCATGCAGTCCTGTGTTGCAGCTTCCCCAGGTTGGCACCTCATTTTTAGGTATGCCTGGTGCTGCTCCTGGCATGCTCTTCTACACTCCTCATTGACCAGGGTTGGTCCCCTGGCTTGATGGTAATGGTGAGGGATATGCTGGGCCATGAGGTTACAGACTGTGGTGGAATACAATTCTGCTGCTGCTGATGGCCCACAGCGTCTCATGGATGCCCAGTTTTGAGCTGCTAGATCTGTTCTGAATCTATCCCATTTAGCACGGTGGTAGTGCCACACAACATGATGGAGAGCATCTTCAGTGTGAAGATGGGACTTCGTCTCCACAAGGACTGCGAGGTGGTCACGCCGCCCAATTCTGTCATGGACAGATGCATTTGCGACCGGTAGATTGGTGAGAATGAGGTCAAGTTGTTTTTTCCTTCGTGCTGGTTCTCTCAACACCTGCCGCAGGCCCAGTCTGGCAGCTATGTCCTTCAGGCCTCGGCCAGCTTAGTCAGTAGTGGTGCTAGTGAGCCACTCTTGGCGATGGACATTGAAGTTCCCCATCCAAAGTATATTCTGTGCCCTTTCTTCTTCCAAGTGGTGTTCAGGAGTACTGATTCATCAGCTGAGGGAGGACAGTAGGTGGCAATCAGCAGGAGGTTTCCTTGCAAGAGATGCCATGAGACTTCATGGGGTCCGGAGTCGATGTTGAGGTCTCCCAGGGCCACTCCCTCCCGACTGTATACAGGAAACTTTGGTTTATCCGGAGGTTGTATGTCCGGAATACTCGATCTAACGGCAAAAATCAGGAGCTGTTTTCTGTAAGTTTTTTTTAGATCTCGTTCTTTTTCCCCCCCCAGTCAGCCACTGCAAGGTCTGTAGCTATAGCAACAGCTTCAGCTAGAGACGCTTGCAGCTGCAGCCAACTCTTTAGAAGCTGTTGCTAAGCAACAGTGTTTGTTGTCAGATACGGAGATGAAAACCTCCGTATGCTTCAACATTAACTTTGTATGTCCGGCAGTTTTGATAGATCGGCAACACGCCGGTCCCGTCGGTGCCGGATATTACAAAGTTTCCTGTACCACTGTGCCGCCACCTCTGGTGGGTCTGTCCTGCAGGTGGAACAGGACATACCCAAGGTTGGTGATGGAGGAGTATGGGACGTTAGCTGAAAGCTATGATTCTGTGAGTCAGACTGTTGCTTGACGAGTCTGTGGGGCAGCTCTCGCAATTTTGAGTCAAGTCCCCAGATGTTGTTAAGGAGGACTTTACAGGGTCGGCTGGGTGTGCTTTTGTCGTGTCCGGTGCCTAGGTCAATGCCGGGTGGTCCCTCCCGGTTTTTTATTCTTGGTGTACTACTTTGTAGTGGTTTGGTACAACTGAGTGGCTTGCTAGGCCATTTCAGAGGGCAGTTAAGAGTTAACCACATTGTTGTGGGTCTGGAGTCACACACAGGCCAGACTAGGTAAGGACGGCAGATTTCCTTCCCTAAAGGACATTCGTGAACCAGATGGGTTCTGGTAGTTTCATGGTCACCATTACTGATGGTAGCTTTTTATTCCAGATTTATTTAATTAATTAACTAGTCCAGTAACATAACCACGATGCTACCGTACCCTGTGACTGGAGCAAAGAGCTTTGAAATCACCTGGCGGAGGATAGTCTTAATGTGTAACTACAGTGCATTGTCAGGGAGGTCTGTTGGACCTCCTGGGTACTTACAAATTTACTACCTCGATGTTATCTCAACATTTAGATTCCACCTGTTGGAACAAAGCTCCAAGCATGCGTGTATTCGGGTGCATACAAAGCTTTTCTGAACAGGTCAGTTGTGCTCCAGCCAGGCAGGAGTGAAGCAGTGTAAACAGGGTACTGTTTGACTTGAAACTGAACTGCAGCTACTGATCAAGACTGGTGCAAACTTATGTTGTTCACTTTGTGATGTGCAGTAGAATTTGCTTTTAGTTGATATCAAAAGATTAACACTGTATTGAAAACATTGGATATTCATTACTTGCCAGCCTTTATTACATTATTATACTGCAGGATGAATTTTTTTTTTAGTGTACAAACTCTCCCCCAGCCTTTGCCTTGTGTGCAGTGTTTAATTTATTCTTGGTTGCTGTGGATCTGTAACTGAAACCTGCTGTTCCTTAGTCAGTAATTAGTCCATGCCACCCTTTTCTCTGTGTTCTTTCAGTTCACAGGATATTTCAGTGCTTATTTCTGATTTTGGTTTAAGTCACTAAGAATATTGTCTTCATGGTGCAGGGAGTGGCATAGCTCCATGCACTGAACTTTCAACTAGTGCCTAGTAACCTAAGCATTGTTTTATTTGTTACTCTGGATATATTTATAAATGCCACAGTCCCGTCGTCTCACAATTGGCATTTCATGTGTGTTTTGTCCCCAGCTGAGAGTTAAGCATTCATCTTTCAGGAGTCCTGTTTGTGTCATATTGCATATTTGCGCTACCCATTACAGTCTTGCCACATCACACAATACTCTGTTACATACAGGCCTCTCCTTGTTACTTGAGCATTGGTCACTTGGCCCATTTCCAAAAGCATCCACTCACTGCTTGTGTCTGCTTGGGTCCATCTCTCCATACCACTCAAGTGTCTTCTCTTTCAGAATAGTTTCTATAATCCATTCTATTTTTAAATTTTTTTTACCGTTCAAGCAATGTGCCCCTTTTTATCAGGCATCCAACTGCCAAGTTATGAGTCAATCCAGATTAATGTCTACTTTCTTCACTTTCTCGATCTTTCTGTGCTCCCCATGGTTTCGGGATACAATCTTGTTTTTTCAGAAACTTCTGTTGAATTTCATTTCTTTCCTTCATTGCCTAGTTTCTTAATTGTCATGGAACAAGGGTTCAATGAGAGAGACATTTACACCTGCCAGGTCCTTGGCCTATCCTTGTATCTTTAAATACACCAGTTTTGGTGTGTTTACTACCTGTTGCTTTGCTCACGTTATGGTCTGTTACCATACTGAACAAAGTCGGTGATGAGAATTATACAGCAATGACTTTGAGCCATTGACATTTTTGCATAAATCTTCATGCATCATTCATTTCCTCATGTATTTGGTTTTTGCAATTTCCATAAATCTCCAGAGAGTTCATTTACCTCACTTACTGCACAGTTAAGGAGACAGAACGGAAATAATCTAAGAACTCCAAAGGCCCCAGTCTGGTTAGCATTTATGGATAGACGTTTGGACTGCTGCTGAATAGGATGCAGGAACACTTGGTATGAAGGATGTGTGAAATTTCCTGTGGCTTCAAAAGAGGATGTGGGCATGCTGACAGGATCTTCACACTAAGTGATGCCTTAACGACTAGTTCTATTGAACTATGTTTACATCTCCAAAGGGCTGGTTGTGAGGAAGTTTTGCTTGTGGCCTAAAACAGCTCATCTACCCGTTCTCTCAGCAACCAGGAATAAAGGGCTAAACATTCCTGCATAGTAAACCCCTAAATTATGTAACACTGCACAATTTCAGTCTGTGTGGGAAGAGCTGTAACTGGGCCTTCTATGAACTTGTCTGTTTATAGTTTTTATATTCTATATTATATTCTATTCTGCTCGTGTAGAACATAAACACCGGCCGAATAGCCCGTCTCTGTGCTGTACACTCAGTGTAATTTCTCAGGCGCTGTAGTCTGATGAGTGGTCCAGAGAAAGAGGATATTTTATTCTGTTTAATTTCCGTGAGATTCCATACACCTGAAAGAAAAAAGAAAGACTTGCATTTATATAGCGCCTTTCACGACCACAGGACGTCCCAAAGCGCTTTACAGCCATGAAGTACTTTTTGAAGTGTAGTCACTGTTGTAATGTAGGAAATGCTGTGAAGGAATAAGCCATATAACCTATTCAGAAAAATACACTATCTTTTGAAGGAATTCTGGCCTTATTAAAACATGACAAACTGGGTTTGGAAATCTAGAAACCGAACTATGAAAAAGCTGTGAAAGCATTCTGGCTATTGAGATAAGATAGTTGTTGACACTTAATCAATAACCTTCTTGAAACAGAAGGTTAAAGGCTCTGGCAGGCTGAACCTTTCGGAATGAAACAGTGATTCACCCTGGATAAGATGTTCTAATTTATACTTTGTAAAGAAGCACATAAAAGTAAGAAACATCTGCCTTCGTAAAAATTACATCAAGTAAAACACACCTGCCGTTACACCGTTTTTTATGGTAAACTTAGAACACCTAGAGAGGAGACATGATTCTGTAATGCTACCAGCTGATCTAGCAGTAAGAATTGCAGAGGTCAGCAGAAAAATGACTAGAGATAATTAGCTTGCATCAGCAGAAAACCTTTAAAGGAAATACCACTGGAAAAGGGTATAAATATTGAACTCTCAAATGGGATAGTAGACTCGCTTTAAAGGGGCAAAGTGATTCTCGGCTTCAGAGGCGGCGCTAAGTCTCCAACTCTTTGTACCTTGGGGATCAAAGGTATTTGATTTTGGTGGATATCCTGAATAGAACTTTAAGAACTGTGAAACTGTAACAAAGTTGAGATTTATGTGTAAGGTTCTCTGATAAGATTGTAAGCTTTCTCTTTTTGGAATTGTTAATGTTGCGATTGACTCACCAACTGTAAATTACATGTCGGTTCTTTAATAAATCTATATATTTTTAGAATTGTCTCACATAAGACTTCTGTATCAAACTCGCGAACTCAATCTCTGTACACTCTTTGGTGAGGAGTTGCAGAATTCTGGGGGAGTTTTCCGGACCCTCATAATATCCGGAACGTTACAGTCTAACTAAACTTATTAAAAGTGCTATCTGGAGGACGGTAACATTTTCAGGTTGTTCCTTTCCTTTAGGGAGAGATAATCCAGACCTTTAGACCCAATTAAGCGTCTTTAGGATTCGGCTACCTCAAACTTTAGTTGAAAGTGAACGTCTGAGGAATACGCCTGATCCGGGGTAGCCCTAAAGGGGTTAGGACTAGTAATTATCCCTTCAATACGGCAGCCAATTTGCGCAGGCAAGCTCCCACATACAGTAATGTGATAATGACTAGATAATCTGTTTTTAGTGATGTTGATTGAGGGATAAATATTGGCAAGGACACCGGGAATAACTCCCCTGCTTCTCTTCGAAATAGTGCCATAGGATTGTTTACGTCCACCTGAGAGAGTAGACGGGGCCTCGGGTTAACGTCTTATGCGAAAGATGGCACCTCCAACAGTGCCGCACTCCCTCAGTACTGCACTAGAGTATCCTGAGAAGTTATATTGTGTACAGCGAAGAGACAGTGATTTGTATGCTGTAGTATTTCTTTAAGCATACTTTTATTTGTATTCCGACATTTAAGTGTCATAGCACGCTGTAATTTTTCTGTAACTTTTTTAAAGTTCTGCTGTTTTTAAAAAGTCCAGTTAAAATAGTAACCTGGTAGGCTGTCACTTGAAGCTGAGCTAGCGTTTCAGGGCTATTTGCCTTCAGCGAAAACCTGTAAGGGTTATTTTTGCATGCACTCAACTCTTTGAAGCTGGCACTTTACAGTGCCTAGAAACCATACACAAGAACAGAGTAAAATGGTCACAAAACTTCACACGAATACAATTACTTTTATATGAATATGCTGAACAGTAACATGAAATGCAAGTGTTCTGTTCTGCTGAGGCCATAAACCCAGATTTTCTGATTTTGATATTTTAATACTGGCATTATCCATTTATTTTAAACTAGTTAATGCAAATTTGAAAAGCTAGGGCATAGTTTGTGCAACAATTACAAGGACTCTTAGATAATTGTAAATTAGACTTACTGTGTTTTTTCTTTAACCAGGTCATTTACCTTCAAAAAACGCCAGAAGAGGCCTACAGATCTCTTGTAGCAGGAAAGAACCCTCCTTATCTGCCATTCAGGTATGATGTTGCCATGTTGTTCTGCAAGTAAATTTTCTGATTGCAGCGTTAAAAAGTTGACGGTACAATTTATTTCTCTCTACTTCCCCACCCCCCACAAGACCATGCAATGGTTATGCCTGTAAGGAAAATGAACTGTTCCTACAGCATTGTTTCATTGTGATTAAAGCATAAGAATGGTTCAAATTGATTTTCTTCCATCCTTGCTCTTTACTGCACTGGGGAAGTTCCTGCCTTTGCTGGGTGCATTCCCATAATATCTCGGATTAAAATCAAGGTCAGCAAGCCAGATGGAGCATCAGAGACCCAAACCCAAATCCCAGCCTTGTGTTTATGCTCCAATATGCTGCACCTTCTGATCCTTGAAGTGTTGATACTGTTGGAGTAAGATTTCTGTTTATAATAGTGTTGCTGAGCTGAGCATTCCAGATCATTTGGTATTTTGGAATTTAATTAAAAGTTGTTCAGTCATTGGCTGCTGAAATTCTGTTGGTCAGTGTTATGTTATTCCGTATCTTTTAAGTATATGCATTATGTAAAGTGCCTGGGAGGAAGTAGATGCTGGCGCATCTTTTACTGAATGCTGCAACAAATGGAACACCGCAGGTAACATTTCAAAATGTGTTGGCAATGTGCAGTCCCCAGCACTTAACACGTCCATGTTTGAAATGGGCAGTCACTTATATCAGCCAAAAAGCGATGATCATTATTCATTAACATAAATTTCAAAGTTGCCGGTTATAGCGGCTTGAGCGCTTGTTTATTTTGGACAGAAACAGCTGTGCTTACTCACTAATTTGCTCAACCAGGCAATAATCAGGCCACTAGACTGGCACTAGCCACTATTACCACACTAGATTAAACTAGAACAGGAGTGTTAGCAATTCAGTGATGATTTTCAGTATTAATGTGGTAGAGCTACATGCACAGGTACCGCTTGAAATTGACGATAATGCAAATGGATAACTTGCATGAAATACAGAGCCGACAAGATTCCGACTGAGCTGTGAGATCAAAGATTAACATGGTACAAGATTAAGACCAATAGCCAAAAGTCTGCATGAGCCAATGACGTTAAAGTGTTTGTTTGTTTTAATTGTTTTCATCTTTTGGTCAAACAGCTACTACAGAAATGTTTTATTATTTTGTTATAAATATGTGTTTTAAATTCACGGCTTTTCATAATGTCCATTGTGGTAAACCACTGTTATAGTTATCACTGTATATTGTTCTCACTGTTCTCACTGTCACATCACTACACGAGGTCGCCTCTTGTCGCACTGTTATACCTGGGCTGACCACCTCCGACTCCGCCCATTACCTGCCCAGGTATAAAGGTAGCTGACTGGCTAGTATTCCTCCCTGTTGGATCGGATCACCCACGAGGGTGGGCTCTGTTATTTAGCCAATAAAAACCTTCAGTTACGTTCTTAACTCGTCGCCTTTTATTGGACTAATTGATAGGCATATCAATTTTATTGGCTAAATTTTAAAGATGTCTGATAATGAACAGCAACAGCAAGGAGCTCACCCAGCAGCACAGCAACAGCAGCCTCCAGACAACGGGCCACACCAGCCGGCTTGGCTGCAAGCCTTGAAACCACCATACCTGGATCTAAACCCACAGGCACCAAACTCAGCCAACGACTTCAAACACTGGCTGGACTGCTTCGAATCGTACCTGGAGGAAGCCGTCGTCCCTCAGAGATCCAAACTAAGAGTCCTGAAAGCCCAAGCGAGCCCGAGAGTATATACACTCATCCAGGACATGACTACGTACGACGACGCCATCAACCTACTGAAACAGCAGTACCGGAGCCCGGTAAACTACATGTACACTAGGCATCTCTTAAGATCTCGCCAGCAACAGCCAGGAGAATCGATAGCGGAATTTTCACGAGCGCTGAGACAACTCGGCAGGAACTGTGACTTTAAAGCGGTGACGGCTACTGCGAACATGGAAGACAATGTCCGCGACGCCTTGGTGAGAGGCCTACGTTCCGACTACACACGGCAAAGACTGCTTGAAGCTAAGGACATAGACCTGGACAAGGCCGAAGCCCTCGCCCTCACCCTAGAGGCCACCCAGCAAGACCAGGAAGCGTTTGCCAGGTACTATTCGCGACCCTGGGACTCGGGCCCGACCCCCACCCCACCACCCTTCACAGCGCTGCCCCCGGGACCTACCTCAGCGTCTGCATCACGGATCCGACCGGGCCCGCTAGCCCCGGTACCGGCCCCGACATCAGGCAACCCCGATCGGGCCGCTGGCTGCTTCTTTTGCGGCCAGGAGAAGCATCCGAGGTCGCGCTGCCCAGCCAAAAACTCGACCTGCAAAACCTGCCTCAAGAAAGGCCACTTCTCCAAGGCCTGCAGAAGCAAATCCTCAGAAGCCAGCAGTGCCTCATGCGAACCCTGGGGGCGGCCATCTTTGTGCGGGGCAGCCGAAGCCTGCAGAGCCTCATGGGAAAACCAGGGGCGGCCATCTTTGTGCGGGGCAGCCGAAGCCTGCAGAGCCTCATGGGAAAACCAGGGGCGGCCATCTTTGTGCGGGGCAGCCGAAGCCTGCAGAGCCTCATGGGAACAGCAGGGGCGGCCATCTTTGTGCGGGGCAAACGATTTAAACAGAGCCTCATGTGAACTACGGGGGCCGCCATCTTCGCCGCCATCTTGTCATGACAACGACGCGCTCATCTACACCCTAGCTTCCGTGACCCTGGATCAAGCCCGCCCACACCACCTGGCCAGCTCAATGATGGACATCAAAGTCAACGGCCACGCCACGACCTGCCTGTTCGACAGCGGAAGCACGGAGAGCTTCATCCACCCAGACACGGTGAGCCACTACTCCCCGTCCTGCCAACGCGCAGCCGCATCTCGATGGCATCGAGGTCGCACGCCACAGACATCAGCGGCTACTGTGTCGTGACATTGTCGGTTAAAGGGACAGAGTATAAAAATTTTAAACTCCTCGTACTCCCCCAGCTGTGCGCTGCCGTCATACTAGGGCTGGACTTCCAATCCCACCTCCAAAGTGTAACCCTAGCATACGGTGGACCCCTCCCCCCACTCACAGTCGACAACCAGCGAAAGTTAAACCGCCCACCGCGTAACACCTGCAGCCTATCCACCCTCAAGGTACCGCCACCTTCCCTGTTCGCTAACCTCACCCCCGACTGCAAACCTGTCGCTACTAAGAGCAGGCGGTACAGCGCTGGGGACAGAGCCTTCATTAGCTCTGAGGTGCAGCGACTCCTGAAAGAGGGCATTATTGAGGGGAGCAGCAGCCCCTGGCGTGCCCAGGTGGTGGTAGTCAAGACCGGCGACAAAAATCGCCTGGTTATCGACTACAGCCAGACCATAAACAGATACACCCAGCTGGACGCATACCCCCTCCCCCGCATATCGGACATGGTCAATGAGATTGCACAATACCGCGTATTCTCGACCATCGACCTCAAGTCGGCCTACCACCAACTCCCCATCAGCCCGGAGGACAGCCAGTACACCGCCTTCGAGGCGAATGGCCGCCTCTACCAATTCCTTAGGGTCCCCTTTGGTGTCACCAACGGGGTCTCGGTTTTCCAACGGGAGATGGACCGGATGGTTGACCAGAACGGACTACAGGCCACTTTCCCCTATCTCGATAACGTCACCATCTGCGGCCGCAACCGGCAGGACCATGACGTGAATCTGGAGAAATTCCTCCGTACGGCCCAACGGCTGAACCTCACCTACAATAAGGAGAAATGCGTGTTTAACACAGCGCGCCTTGCCATCCTTGGCTGTGTAGTAGAGAACGGAGTCATCGGCCCCGACCCCGAAAGAATGCGCCCCCTCATGGAGCTACCCCTCCCCCACTGTCCAAAAGCACTTAGGAGAACCCTGGGGCTTTTCGCCTACTATGCCCAATGGGTACCCAATTATGCGGACAAAGCCAGACCCCTCCTGAAAACCACATCCTTCCCCCTCACGGAAGAGGCGTGCGCGGCCTTCTCCCTCATTAAGGGAGACATAGCCAAGGCCACAATGCACGCAGTGGATGAGTCAATCCCCTTCCAAGTGGAGAGCGATGCATCCGACTTCGCCCTAGCCGCTACCCTTAACCAGGAGGGTAGGCCGGTAGCCTTCTTCTCAAGGACCCTACAGGGCCCCGAGACCCGACACTCGTCGGTCGAGAAGGAAGCCCAGGCAATTGTGGAGGCAGTACGGCGCTGGAGGCACTACTTGGCAGGCAAACGATTTACCCTCCTCACCGACCAACGCTCGGTTGCCTTCATGTTTAATAACAAGCTGAGGGGCAAGATCAAGAACGACAAAATCTTGAGGTGGAGAATCGAGCTTTCCACCTATGATTATGAGATCTTGTACCGGCCCGGTAAACTGAACGACCCCCCTGATGCTCTTTCACGCATTACATGCGCCAGCGCGCAAAGTGATAGACTTCAGACCCTCCACAATGACCTCTGCCACCCCGGAGTCACCAGACTCTACCATTTCATTAAGGCCCGCAACCTGCCATACTCCATCGAGGAGGTCAGGACCATGACCAGGAACTGCCAGATCTGTGCTGAGTGCAAACCGCACTTCTATAAGCCGGACAGAGCAAGCCTGATCAAGGCCACCCGCCCCTTCGAGCGTCTGAGCATCGACTTCAAGGGGCCCCTACCGTCATCCGACCGTAATGTGTACTTCCTCAACATCGTTGATGAGTACTCCCGTTTCCCCTTTGCCTTCCCCTGCCCAGACATGACCAGTAACACGGTCATTAAATGCCTGAACAAACTCTTCGCCTTGTTCGGGTTCCCGAACTATATACATAGTGACCGGGGCGCCTCCTTCATGAGCGAGGAACTCCGTCAGTTCCTATTGGAGAGGGGTATTGCAGCAAGCAGGACCACCAGCTACAACCCCCGAGGGAACGGCCAGGTGGAAAGAGAGAACGCGACGGTATGGAAGGCCACCCTCTTAGCCTTAAAGTCTAAGGGCCTCCCAACCTCCCGCTGGCAAGAGGTCCTCCCGATTGCGCTGCACTCCATCCGGTCACTACTTTGCACTGCCATTAACACCACCCCCCATGCTCGAATGTTTGTCTTCCCCAGGAAGTCGACTACGGGAACCACCCTACCAACCTGGCTGACCTCTCCGGGACCCGTCTTGCTGCGAAAGCACGTGAGGGCCCATAAAACGGACCCCCTGGTCGAGAAGGTGAACCTCCTGCACGCCAACCCCCAGTACGCCTATGTGGCTTACCCAGACGGACGGGAGGACACTGTCTCCTTACGAGACCTCGCACCCTCACCCCCCCTCCCAACCCCCCGAGTCCAGCCGAGGTAGACGGCATGCCGGAACCCCACGAGCCTTTGCCGACTACGCAGACACCAGCTTTAACACCGGATAATGTAACACCGCCGCTGCGACGATCGGAGAGGCTAACGAAGCCTCCGGACAGACTGACATACCAGAGCTGGTAATACACTTCACCCCGCCGGACTCTAATCTAAACAAGGGGTGAATGTGGTAAACCACTGTTATAGTTATCACTGTATATTGTTCTCACTGTTCTCACTGTCACATCACTACACGAGGTCGCCTCTTGTCGCACTGTTATACCTGGGCTGACCACCTCCGACTCCGCCCATTACCTGCCCAGGTATAAAGGTAGCTGACTGGCTAGTATTCCTCCCTGTTGGATCGGATCACCCACGAGGGTGGGCTCTGTTATTTAGCCAATAAAAACCTTCAGTTACGTTCTTAACTCGTCGCCTTTTATTGGACTAATTGATAGGCATATCATCCATCATTTCATAGATTTGTTTTAACATGCTTAGGTTTTTTGTACTGCTGACACTAAAAGCATCTTTTATGTGATGTAAGCCTATAGTGACGGTAATGCTCACCATCACATATAGAGTCACTAACGTGCCCGCATAATCGGTGGGGATTGTATTGATTTCCTTGGGAGGAGAGGTTGGAGCTTACTAGTTGATGCAGCTGTTAGTTTTGGTATTTATGAGATGCCTTGAGTTCCATGTGTATGGGTAATGGAGTCTAACTGAATTAGAACAGTTTTTTAAGGAGAAGTTTCATAAGGCAGGAATGAAGGTGCTTCAATTTGAGATCCTCACCTAGAGGCCAGGAATGCAGTGTTGGTTATCTTTCTACCCTCACCTGGGGAATGCAAAGTCTTATTGGAACAATTATTTTTAAAACTAGCTGATCTGCACCATTGCTCATGAAAAATATGGAGATTATGCTGGTGCAAGAGGGAGCTGCTGGGTTGGTGGAGGATGCACATGGCCACTAGACGGGTTTGGAAAGAAGTTGGACATGTGATCAGACAGTGACTTATGTTTGGTTTAATTGAATTTTTTTTATTGTATGATGGATACATGTTCGATATTATAGATAATGCATCTAGCATATCTTTCCCTAACACACTTTGGGCGTCATGCTTTTGTTTATATGGAAATTTCTCAGATTTTCAAACAAACTGATTTGAACAGAACAGCTATTAATAGATCCCAATAAAAGAGTTGCTGGGACTTCCTGGATTTTTAATTGTCTCACTTCTCAAATTTCAAAAGGACTTGTGTTCAAACTGAACCAGTTTAAATTTGAATTATTCCCGCCTCAAGCCTGTAATTGATGAAACTTGTATAAGGATAGGTTTGGCACACGAATCTGGCTCAGTTGGCTGTCAAATTCTATTAAACCTAGAGCTAAAGAGATAACCAGCAAATCAGAAGTAGACACACATACTTCATTTTTGTCACCAATTTTAACATAATAGACATGAAAAAGAGTATTTTGTAGAGTAATGTTTAGTGGATAGACTATTGTTTATGCATTAAAGTAGCTAGGTGTTTGCTTTCCCAAAAATGTTCTCCTCCTACTCTACCAGTCACTTTCCTCACCCTCTCTCAAACATTACTCTAATTTGCATTTTATTCTCACTTTTGGGTCAGGGCCCATGCACCCTCCATGAATTATCTCCAAACTTAATCAGTTAAACACATTCCCATTTTGCTCCTATCCCCCACAATGCTTCAAGACAAATAATTGTGCAGCCACATGGTCCTAAGATACCGTTTTCCTCCTGTTACACAGATTTATTTAACTGCGGTATGTAAGGGTAATACATTTATTTCTATATCTCTCTTTAATGGAAAAGTGATAAACAAGAAGTAACAGTAATTATACTTCAGAAGTACTTCAATGGTAGTGGAACACTTTGGGAAGTTCTGAGGTTGTGAAAAGCGTAATGTTAACCCAAGTTCTTTTTATGTCTTTAGTGGGTGAGGAAATCTTTATTTTCCAATTTGGCTTGGGAAGGATTTCAGTTTAAGTTATATATCATGTTCTTATTAAGGGGTCAACTCCCAGCAATACAAGCTACCTGGTAATCTTGGTAATATCATTTATGCCTGTTAGCCACTTTGTCTGGTCACAGCTAACTGATTTGTGTTTTTCACAAATCACATCATGAGTACATTTTGAAAAAATTCACACCTATGTTGGATTGGTTATATTTATTTGAGCACCACACGGTTTTTTAGCTGAACATGTAATGTCTGCCATGGGGAATGAGGAATTTCCTCATTCAAGATGGCAGTTGTGATGAGCTATCATATAACTAGATATTGGATGGTAAAAGTACTCTTAGATCATAGGGCATGTGGGGCCACTTATGGGAGTGACTGTTAAATAGTGTCACTGAGAGAATATCTAGTGTAGACCTGAATTTCTAGCAAGTGACATTCCTTACTGATGACATTTAAGAGTAAAGCAAAAACTTGCATTGACGTGGCATTTCATCATGTCCTCGGCACATCCTAAAGCAATTTACAACCAAGTACATAGATGTTTACGTATACATAAATAAAGCAAATTAACACACATGCGTCTCAAGGGTAGGTGATAAATTATTCCCTTGCATTTAATATTTGCATCTAATTTGCTACGGTCACAAACAATCCCTTGAATATAGATTCTGTCCTTTTGCCATTGAGCTACTTGGTTGTTTGAAGTGTAAATTAATTGATGAATTAAGTTCATGTTTTAGGTTCTAGCAGGTATTTTATTAAGTGATTAGTGCATGCCCACTCCAAAAATTAGTGTTTTTATTTTGTCATTGGCAGCAAGACATGCAAGATGTAGTTGTGGACTCAGCTGTGTATCTGTTTTAAAGTTTGCCCCAATATAAATTGCTCTCGCTCTCTCGCACACCTATTCGGACTAGAAATAGTCTGTTGTAGTTGCACTTGCAATTTATAAAGGGTTTGGCACGAGTGTAAACACCAGAGCTTTAATGTGGCACTACATCAAAATTCTTGGTGCATTCTTGTAATGTAAACTGTTTCAAAAAATAAAGGGGTTGGGTAAATAGCATAAGAGAACTTGGCAACGAAAGGTTATCTCCAGATGCACAGCTGTTGCTATGTTTATTTGGTTTGAAACTAATGTGCAAAAAAATTTCTTCAAATGTTGCCATGCTTGTTACCAGGTTTTTCAAGTTATCCTCTTAACGATGTTGTGTTTAGTCAGACCAGGAAGAGATTTATAATCATTATTAAGTGAAGTGGGCATGTTGGAACTTGCTAATTTCATACAACTTGACACAAAAAGGTCATTCACATTCTTGATCCCTGAGGAGTTTCTGCTATTTCTTTTCCATGTTTCACAGTTGTCCAGTTAAATTTTTCCCTGGTTAAATCCTAAAGTATCCTTGTATAAACAGAAAGATGGGGATAGCTGGCCTGCAAGAAATTACTGAATGTGTTGATCTGTTTACAAAACCACAGAAATTCACCACCATAATCAAATAATTTAGATTTGGAAGCCTGTTGTATTCAGAATGTTGACAGCTTCATGGTACTTTGGGTATTTTATCTCTCCCAGTAATGCTGGAGGATTGCAAGTCATTAGTTATTACTTGCAATGGAATCAAGATGCATTCAACAAGTATACCATTACAACCATTGATTTTATAACTCAAGTGCAGGAATCGAGCATTGAACCATGATAACAGACACTTTCCTGAAGAAGCTACATTCAAAGCATTTCATTCTATTTGGTTATTACCAAATTTCTGATTTCATCGTCTGCTAATTCTCACAGACTATTTCTCTTTTTTAAATCCGATTATAGGTTTTAAGTCATTTTCCTGACTGTTTTTACATATTGAAGTTTTGTATAGCTATTTTATATTTTGTGTTTCAGTTTCAGCCTGCTCAGTTGCATCGTGTAGTTACTGATGCATGAAAAATCACAATCTTATTTTGTACCATATCTTTGAAAATATTCTGTGTATTTTATTTGTATGCTAGCAAAAAAATTCAATGCTTGGAGTAAGTTTGTTGTGCTGTGGGATCTAATCATTAGTCTCATCAAAACGTAGTTAAGAGTACCCTAACTTTTCTGTCATGGGATCATTGCAATTCTCAGCATGGCTTGGATATTTTTTCAGTGCATTGCGTATTAAGATTTAAGTTGCATTTTAATACCTTTTTTGGTTTTCTCATTCTGACCCTTGGATGCTCGTAGTGGTGGAATATGATGTGCCTAAGGATCTATCTTGGGATTTTTTTTGGTTTTCCATTTATATGAAAATATGGATATAGGTACTGAAGGTGGTTAGAAAGTATTAATTAGCAATCTTGTTGTACGAGGCCCCTTGGGTCGGAGCGATCATAATATGATCGAATTCTTCATTAAGATGGAGAATGAAGTAGTTGACTCGGAGACAAGGGTCCTCAATTTAAATAAAGGAAACTACGATGGTCTGAGGAGCGAGTTGGGTAGGATTGATTGGGGAATGTCACTCAAAGGGTTGACGGTGGATAGGCAATGGCAAACATTCAAAGACCGAATGGATGAGCTACAGAATTTGTTCATCCCAGTTTGGCATAAAAATAAAACAAAAAAGGTGACTCAACCGTGGCTAACAAGGGAAATTAGGGATAGCATAAGATCCAAGGAGAGGACATATAAATTGGCTAGAAAAAGCAATAATCCTGAGGATTGGGAGCAGTTTAGGAGTCAACAAAGGAGGACAAAGGGATTAATTAAGAAAGGGAAAATAGAATATGAGAGTAAGCTATCAGGGAAAATAAAAACTGACTGTGAAAGCTTTTATAGATATGTGAAGAGAAAAAGATTGGTGAAGTCAAGCGTAGGTCCCTTACAGTCAGAATCAGGGGAATTTATAATGGGAAACAAGGAAATGGCAGACCAACTAAATACATACTTTAAGAACATAAGAACATAAGAAATTGGAGCAGGAGTAGGCCAATCGGCCCCTCGAGCCTGCTCCGCCGTTCAATAAGATCATGGCTGATCTGATCCTAACCGCCAATCCACTATGACAGATTCAGGAGATGGTTCTAACAGAATTAGACACACGAAATAGGAGCAGGATCAGGCTACACGGCCCCTGGGCCCGCTCCGCTACCCACAGGGCCATGACCGATCCGAACCTAGACTCATGTCCAAATTCCTGCCCGCTCCCCGTAACCCTTAATTCCCTTTTACTTCTAGGAAACTGTCTATTTCTGTTTTAAATTTATGTAATGATGTAGCTTCTACAGCTTTTTGGGGCAGCATATTCCATGGACCTACCACCCTCTGAGTGAAGTAGTTCCTCCTCATCTCAGTTTTGAAAGAGCAGCCCCTTATTCTAAGACTATGCCCCCTAGTTCTAGTTTCACCCATCATCGGGAACATCCTCCCCGCATCCACCCGATCCAACCCCTTCACAATCTTATATGTTTCAATAAGATCGCCTCTCATTCTTCTGAACTCCAATGAGTAGAGTCCCAATCTACTCAACCTCTCCTCGTATGTCCATCCCCTCATCCCCGGGATTAACCGAGTGAACCTTCTTTGTACTGACTCGAGAGCAAGTATGTCCTTTCTTAAGTATGGACACCAAAACTGTACGCAGTATTCCAGGTGCGGCCTCACCAATACCTTGTACAACTGAAGCAATGCCTCCCTATTTTTATATT
Source organism: Somniosus microcephalus (assembly GCF_052327205.1). NCBI lineage: Eukaryota > Metazoa > Chordata > Chondrichthyes > Squaliformes > Somniosidae > Somniosus > Somniosus microcephalus. Next base: position 269,555,823 of record NC_140989.1, on the reverse strand, counting down.
CTATCCCTTCATTGCTAGGGGGATAGAATATAAAAATAGGGAGGCATTGCCTTCACTGCTCCTGCTACAACCGGTTGATTCGGTGCCAGGCCCGCACCCTGAATACTGCGTACTTCAGTTTCTGGTGTCCATCCATTAAGAAGGAATAACTTGCTCTACGATTTTTCCTGCCAAAGTGCATAACCTCACACTTTCCAGTATTGTATTCCATCTGCCAAATCTCTGCCCACTTACTTAGCCTGTCGATGTCCCCTTGCAGGTTTTTTATGTCCTCCTCACTCACTACTTTCCCTCCCATCTGAGTATCATCTGCAAACTTTGATATGTTACACTCGGTCCCCTCCTCCAAATCGTTAATATAGATTGTAAAGAGTTGGGGACCCAGCACTGACCCCTGCGGAACACCACTAGTTACTGATTGCCAGTCTGAGAATGAACCATTTATCCCAACTCTCTGCCTTCTGTTAGATAGCCAATCCTCTATCCATGCCAGAATATTACCCCCAATCCCGTGATTTTTTATCTTAAGCAATAATCTTTTGTGTGGCACCTTGTCAAATGCCTTTTGGAAGTCTAAATACACTACGCCCACTGGTTCCCCTTTATCCACCCTATACGTTACTTCCTCAAAGAACTCCAGCAAATTTGTCAAACATGACTTCCCCTTCATAAAACCATGCTGACTTTGTCCTATTAAATTATGATTATCCAAATGTCCTGTTACTGTCTCCTTAATAATGGACTCCAAAATTTTACCTACCACAGATGTTAGGCTAACCGGTCTATAGTTTCCAGCCTTCTGTCTACTGCCCTTTTTAAATAAGGGTGTTACATTAGCAGTTTTCCAGTCTGCCGGGACCTTTGCCGAGTCCAGGCAGTTTTGGAAAATTATTACCAATGCATCCACAATCCCTACCGCCACTTCCCTCAAGACCCTAGGATGTAAGCCATCAGGTCCAGGTGATTTATCCGCCTTGAGTCCCATTATTTTACCGAGTACCACTTCCTTAGTGATTTTGATCGTGTTTAGCTCCTCCCCCCCCCTTTAGCCCCCTGTTTGTCCAGTGTTGGGATATTCTTAGTGTCTTCTACTGTAAAGACTGATGTAAAATATTCATTCAGTGTTTTTGCCATCTCCATATTTCCCACCATTAATTTCCCGGTCTCATTCTCTAAGGGACCAACATTTACTTTAGCCACCCTTTTTCTTTTTATATAACTATAAATACTCTTACTGTCTGTTTTTATATTTTGTGCTAATTTACTTTCATAATCTATCTTCCCTTTCTTAATCAATCTTTTTGTTACATTTTGCTGTCTTTTAAAGTTTTCCCAATCCTCTATCCTCCCACTAGATTTGGCTACCTTATATGCCCTTGTTTTTAGTCGAATACTATCCTTAATTTCTTTACTTAGCCATGGATGGCTGTCTTTTCTTTTACATCCTTTTCTTCTCAGTGGAATATATTTTTTTTCGAAGTTGTAAAATAACTCCTTGAATGTACACCACTGATCATGTATCGTCTTACCCTTTAATCTATTTTCCCAATCCACTCTACTCAATTCCGCTCTCATACCTTCATAGTCTCCTTTATTCAAGCTTAGCACGCTTGTTTAAGATCCAACCTTCTTACCCTCTAATTGAATATGGAATTCAACCATGTTATGGTCACTCATTCCAAGGGGATCCTTTACTAGGACATTTTAATTAATCCTGTCTCGTTACACAGGACCAGATCTAAGGTTGCTTGCCCCCTGGTCGGTTCAGTTACATACTGCTCAAGAAACCCATCCCTAATTCACTCAATGAACTCATCCTCAAGGCTGCTCTGCCCAATTTGATTTGTCCAATTAATATGATAGTTGAAATACCCCATAATTATAGATGCTCCCTTATTACAAGCCTCAACTATTTCCTGATTGATACTCCGTCCAACAGAGTTGCCACTGTTCGGAGGCCTATAGACTACGCCCACTAGTGTTTTTTTCCCCTTATTATTCCTTATCTCCACCCAAACTGTTTTCACAAAGGAGGACACAAATAATCTCCCAGAGATGCCGGGGAACATAGGGTCTGATGAAAGGGAGGAACTGAAAGAAATCAGTATTTGTAGGGAAATGGTGTTAGGAAAATTGATGGGACTGAAGGCCGATAAATCCCCAGGGCCTGATGGTCTACATCCCAGGGTACTTAAGGAGGTGGCCCTACAGATAGATGCATTGCTGGTCATCTTCCAGAACTCGATAGACTCTGGAACGGTACCCATGGATTGGAGGGTAGCTAATGTTACCACACTATTCAAAAAAGGTGGTAGAGAAAAAGCGGAGAATTACAGACCGGTAAGCCTGACATCGGTAGTGGGGAAAATGCTAGAGTCCATTATAAAGGATGTAATAGCAGAGCACTTGGAAAAAAGTGACCGGATCGGACAAAGTCAACATGGATTTACAAAAGGTAAATCGTGCTTGACTAATCTACTGGAATTTTTTGAGGATGTAACGAGTAAAATAGATAAGGGAGAACCAGTGGATGTGGTGCATGTGGATTTTCAAACGGCTTTCGATAAGGTCCCGCGTAAGAGATTAACGTGTAAAATTAAGGCACGTGGGATTGGGGGCAAGGTATTGACTTGGATAGAGAACTGGTTGGCAGACAGAAAGCGAAGAGTTGGAATAAACGGGTCTTTTCCCGAGTGGCAGGCAGTGACTAGTGGGGTACCGCAGGGATCGGTCCTTGGACCCCAGCTATTCACAATATATATTAATGATCTGGACGAGGGAACTAGGTGTAATATCTCCAAGTTTGCAGACGACACAACGCTGGGTGGGCGTGTGTGCTGTGAGGAGGATGCCGAGAAACTCCAGTATGATTTGGACAAGTTGGGTGATTGGGCAGATGCATGGCAGATGCAATGTAACGTGGATAAATGTGATGTTATCCACTTTGGTGTCAAAAACAGGAAGCAGATTATTATCTGAATGGCAATAGATTGGGAGACGGGGAAGTGCAACGAGACCTGGGCGTCCTTGTGCACCAGTCGCTGAAAGTAAGCATGCAGGTGCAGCAGGCGGTTAAGAAGGCAAATAGTATGTTGGCCTTCGTAGCGAGAGGGTTTGAGTACAACAACAAGGATGTCTTGCTGCAGTTGTACAGGGCCTTGGTGAGATCACATCTGGAGTATTGTGTGCAGTTTTGGTCACCTTATCTGCGGAAGGATGTTCTTGCCATGGAAGGAGTGCAGCGAAGATTCACCAGACTGATACCTGGGATGGCAGGAATGACTTATGAGGAGAGATTGGGTCGATTGGGCTTGTACTCGCTGGAGTTTAGAAGACTGAGAGGGGATCCCATCGAAACTTATAAAATTCTAACAGGACTAGACAGACTAGATGCTGGAAGGATGTTCCTGATGGTCGGGGAGTCCAGGACCAGGGGCCACAGTCTAAGGATAAGGGGTAAGCCATTTAGGACAGAGATGAGGAGGAATTTCTTCACCCAGAGAGTGGTGAACCTGTGGAATTCTCTACCAAAGAAGGCAGTAGAGGCCAATTCATTAAATATATTCAAGAAGGAGTTGGATATATTTCTTAAGGCTAAAGGGATCAAGGGATATGGGGTGAAGGCAGGGACAGGGTACTGAATTTGGATGATCAGCCATGATCTCATTGAATGGCGGAGCAGGCTCAAGGGGCCGAATGGCCTACTCCTGCTATCTTCTATGTATGGCCTCCTTGATCCTTTTACTCCCCCAATCATCATGTAATATGCCTTTTTTCAACTGTCTTTGTTCTGCCAGACTTCTCCTTTTATTATATCAGCCAGCTAGTCTGTTAAGCCGGTAATCTAACTTTTAACCTCTTCAGTAGTAAAGAAATGATGTTGAATTCATACAAGGTATTGGTTAGACTACAGTTGAAGTATTGTGTGCAGTCCTGAGCGTCTCATTAGAGAAAATATACTGGAGGTTTGGAATGAGTACGCTAAGATTCATTAGAATGATACCAGGAATGAAAGATTTTAATATGTATGTAGAAAAATTAGAGGGTGGTTCACTAACTGATGAGGTTAAGAGGGAGGCCTTCAAGGTTTTGGAAGAGCAAGTAGCGAATAAATGTTTCCTCTGGTTCTCAAATTGGTAATGAGGGGAAGCATAGACTTAGAATTATCACTAAAATAATTAAATTAGAATTTAACTTAAAAAAGTTAAAAGGGAATTTGATAGATACTTGTAAAGGTAAAATTCAAAAGGATACAGGGAAATTACATTAGATAGCTCCAGTTTTAGAGCATTCACATGCCTGATTAGGCCAAAATAGTCTGTTGCATCTAGTACTCTTAATTTACCCCGAGATGCATAAAAGCAAGGTTTTAAATGCCAGGGGTCCAACTGGAATCTGTGAAATATCAGTACCTAAAGCAAAATACTGCGGATGTTGGTGCATAAACCCATGGGCAGAAACCTCTGTCTTTGTGAATGATGGCAATGCCACCTAAAGAAGGTTCCTTTCTCTTGCTGATGAGGTAAAAGTAATTGTGACGCTGAATGGGCCGAAAGATTCCCAGAGCGAAATCACTAAACAGTTTGGTGTATCACAACCTTTTTTAAAGAAATTTGTTGTGTTGCACTATAGTGTATATATATTTTAATGAAATCAATGACATAAATACACTGTCATCCATAACAACTGTGTAACCGGCTTTATAGGAATGTAATTGCAATCCAGTTTTTATTCCATTATTTGCTTCTTGCCAAACCTGATCCAATTAAAACGGTTAATGATTAAAATTACTTGACAAAACCATTATTTATTTAAGTTTTCCACTGTAGTAACCAGCATTAGTGAACCAAATTATAAATTTAATATTAAAGGAAAGGAGGGAGTATGATTTCCTCCTGACACCAAGTACATGAGTTTCTTGTGTGGTTTGATGCACCTTTTATGTACAGTTTCCTGTGCAACATCTGATCCTCCAACCTGTTCTGAGAAGCTAAGTCTTTTTTTAGGAGATATATGCATTTAAAGGAAAACACAGGAAAATGAACTAATTTGTCATTAAGATTGAAGTCCATCTGGGCATGTGCCTCTGGTATTGACGGTGCTAAGTAGCTTGGTCTAGGGAGGATAACGTGAGTTAGAATTATCTAGTATGCCGTTCCACTTCCTGTTCCGATTGGCTAGTGGCTGCATTCATCTTGGAGAGATGCTGGCACCCATGCAGACTGAGGGAGAGCTAAGTGCAGAAATCAGTTGACTGGCTGGAGCCAACTAATGCACTTGTGTGAGAAAGCAAGAATTTGAGTGGGATAGTGAACAGAGGGAAAATGTAGAATAAATGGAACAGAAGCATGGCCTGAAAGATGAGGAGAAAAAAATAACTTCCAAGAGAGTTCAGGACAGAATGCAAGGAAAGGCATCAAGCTGAGGGCAGAGGTTGTCTTTGAGTGGCTGAGATTGAGGCAGAACCAAAGCTTGGACACAACTGGAAAAAGTACCTGGCAGCAGAGTGCACAGAGTCCAAGATGGCAGAGGATCCTCCATTTTAATTGGTCACTGTCATCAGATAGTGAGACAGTCTGTGTACTTGAGATGTCTGGACCAATCCCTTTTGGTATCGACACGAACTATTGGGGGAAGAGTTACTGAACTGCATAACTTTGTCAAGTGTAAGTATATATGATATGCTGTGAAGGTGAATTGTATTGTAATCTGCTGAACACTCCGTGTTATTGTAATGTGCAGAAAGATGATCTAGATCCTTGTGAAAATTGACTGTTAGCAATATTATCACAATTGGTATTTAGGGATATTAATAGCCAATGGAAAGTAAGTGAACCAGAAGTTTATATCATCTATAGCTTTAAATACTACTTGTTGGAAATGAAGTGGGGTGGGCCTGATTATTGCCTAGACTAAAAACAGAAAATGCTGGAAACTCTTGGCAGACCAGGCAGCATCTATAGAAGAAAGAACAAAAGTTAACATTTCATGTTTTGTGACCCTTTGAGTTCTAATGAAGGATCATAAGACATGAAACGTTACCTTTCGTTCGTCTGCAGATGCTGCCTGACCTTCAGCAAATGTTGCCTGATCTAAGCTTCTTCCAGCATTTTCTATTTTCATTCCCTATTTCCAGCATCTGCAGTATTTTGCATCTTGTTTTATTGCTTAGACTTACTGATTACTTTCATGTTTACCTTTATTTATATTTTTCTTCTCCTTGAGAGAGATAGAAGCTTTCATAAAATGGCAAGTATGGGTGACCAGGAGCAGGCAGGCACCACAAGTTCCAGCCAGTACAGCTGCCAAGTGCTGTGCAGTGTTGTCAGTCATTTGAGGAAATGAGCACTACCTGGTTGGACATTGCTTATGCATGTATGGCTAAACCTTGTGTCCCTCTCAGTTCTACTTGCATTTCCTTTTTCCACCACTGTGTCAACGGGCTTACCTTTCCTCCAACATCTAAATGGGCATGATCTGATAGCCATTACAGAGATGGGGGCGATTTTGCCAGCCCTGGGGAGGTGGGTATGGTAGAATTTGGGGGCGGGTGCCCAACCCACCTCCATGCCATCTTGCCAGGGGACGGGCAGCCGTCCCGCGTGGGTTAATAGGCAGAAAATAGGATTATCCCCTTTTTGCCCTTGCAAGTGCGGGCTTCCCGAAGGCTCCGAAACCCGCCAGGTCAGCGAGGCGAGTACTGGGTCTGCGGGGGTTGAGATGAGGGGTGGGGGGGGGGTGCAAAAGTGTGCTGTGAAGGTAAGTGATGGGTGCAAGAGTGGAGAAGTGAGGATCTGAGGTAAGTGTAAGTAAAAGTGTACTTACCTTTGTTTCTTCCTGCAGGCTTCAATCGGTGTGTATGCGGAGAGTCTCTGATCTCTGTGTTGGAGATGACAGATGGCCATTGCATTCTCAGATGCAACAACCATCTCATTTCTGAATTCAAGACCTCATCAAACTACAGAGAATGTCACTGTTTGACAGCTTCACAGAGCTGTCAAATGATGGCAATTCATCTGTGAAAAATTTTTGACAGATGAAACGTCATACGTTGACGTTCTCTGCAACCAGCTTTCCCTTAATTGGCCTGCTAAGCCTGCTGGGCGGGCTTAACAATGTCAATCAAGGGAAAATAGCGTGGGTTGGCCAGAATTTGATGGAGGGACATTGCTTATGCATGTATGGCTAAACCTTGTGTCCCTCTCAGTTCTACTTGCATTTCCTTTTTCCACCACCGTGTCAACGGGCATACTTTTCATCCAGCATCTAAATGGGCATGATCTGATAGCCATTACAGAGATGGGGGCGATTTTGCCAGCCCTGGGGAGGCGGGTATGGAGGCAGGACTGCCGGGAAAATGGTAGAATTTGGGGGCGGGTGTCCAACCCACCTCCCGCCTCCAAAAGCTCCCCATTGAGAAAATCACCTCTGTGGTTTGCAAGGTGACCAAGGCTGGGAACTGAAAAGAAAAGGAGGTGGGATAGCTCTGTTAAAAAGGATGAGATCAGTACAGTAGTGAGAAATGATCTTGGCTCGGAAAATCAAGATGTAGAATCAGTTTGGGTGGAGATAAGAAATAGTAAGGGAAAGAAGTCACTTGTGGGGGTAGTCTATAGCCCCCCTAACAGTAGCTACACTGCAAGACATGTATAAATCAAGAAATAATGGGGGCTTGTAAGAAAGGCACTGCAATAATCATGGACGATTTTAATCTTCATCTAGATTGGGCAAATCAAATTGGCAAGGGTAGCCTTCAGGACGAGTTCATAGAGTGTATTTGGGACAGTTTCTTAGAACAATATGTTGTGGAACCAACCAGGGAACAGGCTATTTTAGATCTGGTAATGTGTAATGAGACAGGATTAAGTAATGATCTCATAGTAAAGGGTGCTCTAGGGAAGAGTGATCATAACATAATAGAATTTCACATTCAGTTTGAGGGTGAGAAACATGGGTCTGAAACTAGTGTCTTAAACTTAAATAAAGGCAATTACAAAGGTATGGAGACAGTTGGCTAAAGTGGACTGGGAAAATAGATTAAAAGGTAATACGGTAGATAAGCAGTGGCAGACATTTAAGGAGATATTTCATTACTCTCAACAAAGATATATTCCAGTAAGAAAGAAAGACTCTACGAGAAGGATGAACCATCCGTGGCTAACTAAGGAAGTTAAGGATGGTATCAAATCGGGAGATCGGGGGGTTGGACATCGGGAGATCGCGGACCTCTGTTAGTGCCTCTTTAGCTGCTAGCAGATATGAGGTGCCTCAAAGATTGAGCATCCCCATTTAATTCCTCTCCTAATGGGAGATGCTGCTGGTTGTGCCTTGCATAGTTCAGATAAAGAACTGAGTAGAGAGGGAGATTGTAACTTTTGCCATGTTTACTTCAATGCATCAATTTGTTTTGATTTCAATGGAGCAGTATTGCTGCATCTTCCCAGTGCTTTTGTATTCCTCCTCTCCTCCAAGATGTTTTTTTAAACTATTTTCTAGTGCAGCCTTTGGGAGAGCAGTGCAAATGTTGTCAGCAATGTGCCCTGTAAATTTTTTTGTATTGAGCAGGCCACAAACTCCTTTGAGCGCAACCTTTTCGTTGGTGAGCAAATTTTAAAACAACAACTTTTACAGCAATGACAGCAACTGCAACCACTTCAAAGCATCTAC
>NC_140989.1:269342865-269546656 GCF_052327205.1 Somniosus microcephalus | reverse complement strand
GACATTATCAGAACATATCTGTTCCGGCAGCCCATTCCTGGCAAATATGGTCCTTAATACTGTGATGGTTTTTTCCGTGGTGGTGGAGGACATCTTTATTACCTCTGGCCACTTGGAGTGTGCATCAACCGCGATTAAGAACATTGAGTCCATAAATGGACCAGCAAAGTCGATATGCACCCTTTGCCAGGGAGATGAGGGCCACTCCCATGGATGTAGAGGGGCTTGTGGTGGAGCGTTTTGGACCTTCTGGCATCCTAGGCAGCTCCTGGCCATTTCTTCAATGTCTCCATCGATACCTGGCCACCATACAAACGCCCTAGCTAGGTTCTTCATTTTCACTCCACCCAGATGAAGCTCCTTTAGCACTTTATCCTGGAGTTTGGGTGGAATCACCACTCTGGATCCACACATCAAGGTTCCTCGGCACACTGACAGCTGTTCTCTTCTTTGCAAGAATGCTGGCAACAGTGGTTCGCCATGTGTTGGCCATCCCTTCACTGTTAGATCGTAGACCCGGGAGAGAGACAGGTCATTTCTCGTCTCCCTTTCAATGGCAGAATTTGTCACTGGTAGACATTCCACTATGGTAGAGTGGAACATCTCTACTGGGTCTACTGTAGGTGCCTCTTCTACCATTGGCAACGGTAGGCGCGATAAACCGTCAGCATTCCCATGCTGTTTTGACCCTTTGTATTCTATGTTGTACTGGTGTGCCCCTAGAAAAAGGGACCACCTCTGTAGCCTTTGCGCTGTCATAATGGGAACACCTTTTTTAGGGTTGAATATGGAGATGAGGGGTTGATGGTCAGTCAACAAGGTAAATTTTTGTCCGTGTAGGTAATGGTTGAATTTCTTCACTCCCCATACCAGGCTGAGTGCTTCCCTGTCGATTTGGGCATAGTTACGCTCAGCTGAGTTTAATGAGCGTGACGCAAAAGCTATTGGCCGTTCTGAACCATCAGGGAATTTATGGGATAATACTGCTCCTATGCCGTAAGGGGATGCATCGCACGCCAGTCTGATTGGCAGTGATGGGTTGTAATGAGCCAAAACTTCTTCGGATGTGATTAAGTCTTTGCATTTATGGAAGGCACGTTTACAGTCTTCGTTCCATTTCCAAATCACTCCTGTTTGTAGAAGTTCATTAAGAGGGTGTAGAAGAGTTGATAAGTTCGGTAAAAATTTATGATAGTAATTTAATAATCCCAGGAACTACCTTAATTGTGAAACATTTTCAGGTGCTGGGGTTTGTATAACCGCTTCAATTTTTTCAGGTGACTTATGCAACCCTTCCTTATTAATTATGTGGCCACAATATATTTGATTCTGGAAAAATTCACACTTGGGGCGATTTGCTCGTAGGCCCCGTTCTCTCAGCCTAGTGAGCACCTGCTCCAAATTGGCACGGTGCTCGTTGTCGTTTTCTCCTGTTACAAGGATGTCGTCTAGGTAGCATTGAGTCCCCGGAATCCCTTGCAGGACTTGCTCCATAGCTCTTTGCCAGATAGCTGGAGCTGATGCTACTCCAAAAACCAGTCGATTGTACTGGTACAGGCCTTTGTGTGTGTTTATCGTGAGATACTTTTTAGAGGCCTCTTCAACCTCCATCTGTAGATATGCCTGTGCCAAGTCAATTTTGGTGAAACGTTTCCTCCAGATAGTGAGGCGAAAATATCTTCTATCCTCGGAAGAGGATACTGTACTGTGTGAAGGACCGGGTTTACAGTCACCTTGAAGTCACCACAGATGCGAATTTTTCTCTGTTCTTCAGATTTATCTTTATTCAATGCTTTTTTCATGACTAGAACGATGGGTGTTGCCCATTCGCTCCAATCTATTTTGGATAATACGCCTGCTTTTTCCAAATTCTCCAGCTCTGCCTCGACTGCTGGACGTATTGCGTATGGCACCGGTCTTGCCTTAAAAAATTTGGGAATTGCTGCATCTTCCACTTTTATTGAGGCGGTGATGCCTTTCAAGGGTCCTAGTTTCTCTTGAAACACTTCTTTGGCATTGGCCAAGATGTCTTTTAATCGTTCAAGTATGATGTCATCATTGTTTTTTTCCTTACTGGTCACCGTCAGTGCCTGAATGGAGTGCCAGTCTAAACGTATCTTCCTGATCCATTCACGTCCCAACAACGGTGGACCACCATCTTGTAGAATGTATAAATACAACTTTTGTATTTCTTTGCCGTTGTATACCACAGTGTGGTAAACCACGTTCACTATCGTATCACTGTTAGTAGTTAGCACTGTTCACCACTGTTCGTTATAACTGTATCACTGACCACTATTGTATCACGGTACGAGGTCGCCTCTTGCCACACTGCTATACCTGGGATGACCACTGCCGACTCCGCCTTGGCTCCACCCACCAGGCCAGGTATAAAGGTGAGCGACTGGCTGGTATTCCTCCTGCTTGGATCGGATCACCCACGAGAGTGGGCTGTTATTTAGTCAATAAAAACCTTTAGTCACCTTCGTAACTCTTCGCCTTTTATTGGAGGAATTGATAGGTATATCAATTTTATTGACTAAATTTAATGATGTCCGACAACGAGTCACAACCGGCGGAGGAGCCACCAGCGCAGCTCCCAGGAGCACAGCCACACCAGCCAGCTTGGCTGCGAGCCCTCAGACCGCCGTACCTGGACCTGAACCCACGAGCAGCAAACTCAGCCGCAGACTTTAAACACTGGCTGGTCTGCTTCGAATCATACCTGAGAGAATCCAGCGTCCCTCAGGCATCCAAACTAAGTGTCCTGCAGGCACAACTGAGCCCGAGAGTATACACTCTCATCGAGGACATGACTACCTACGAGACCGCCATCAACCTGCTGAAACAGAAGTACCGGACCCCGGTAAACTACATGTACGCTAGGCACCTCCTAAGATCACGGCCGCAACAGCCAGGAGAATCAGTAGCCGAATTCTCACAGGCGCTATATGCACTCGCCAGGAACTGTGACTTTAAATCGGTGTCGGCAGCCGAAAATACTGAAGATAATATCCGCGACGCATTCCTGAAAGGCCTACGGTCCGAGTACTCACGGCAAAGACTGCTGGAAGCTAAAGACCTCAGCATGGAAAAAGCTGAAGCCCTCGCTATCTCCCTGGAAGTGGCCCACCAAGATCAGGAAGCATTCACCAGGTACTGCTCGCGACCCTGGGACTCGGGCCCGACCCCTACCACAGCACCCTTCCCAGCGCCGCCCCCGGGACCTACCTCTGCGTCGGCGTCCCGGACCCGACCGGCCCCGCCACCCCCGGCACCGGCCCCGACATCGGGCATCCGCGATCGGGCCGCCGGCTGTTTTTTTTGTGGCCAGGAGAAGCACCCGAGGTCGCGCTGCCCAGCCAAGAACTCCATATGTAAAACCTGCCTGAAGAAAGGCCACTTCTCCAAGGCCTGCAGGAGCGGATCCTCAGAGGCCAGCAGTGCCGCATGCGAACTATGGGGGCGGCCATCTTTGTTTAGGGCAACTGAGGCCAGCATCCCCACACATGAGTCATGGGGGCGGCCATCTTTGATTAAGGCAACCGACCCCAATAGTGCCTCATGGGGCCCTACCTCGTGGGAGACGCCATTTTACTCACCACGCCCGACCGCCTCGCCCGCAGATGACAACGACTCGCTCAGCTACACACTAGCTTCCGTCACCCTGGACCAAGCCCGCCCGCACCATCTGTCCAAGTCAATGATGGACATCAAAGTGAACGGCCACGCCACGACCTGCCTGTTCGACAGCGGAAGCACGGAGAGCTTCATCCACCCAGACACGGTGAGCCACTACTCCCTCTCTGTCCTACCAACGCGCAGCCGAATCTCGATGGCATCGAGGTCCCACGCCACGGACATCAGCGGCTACTGTGTCGTGACCCTGTCGGTTAAGGGCACGGAGTATAAAAACTTTAAACTCCTCGTCCTCCCCCATCTCTGCGCTGCCGTCCTACTAGGGCTGGACTTCCAATCCCACCTCCAAAGCGTAACCCTAGCATACGGTGGACCCCTCCCCCCACTCACAGTCAACAACCAGCAAACGTTAAACCGCCCACCGCGTAACACCTGCAGCCTCTCCACCCTCAAGGTCCCGCCACCCTCTCTGTTTGCTAACCTTACCCCTGACTGCAAACCCGTCGCTACCAAAAGCAGGCGGTATAGCGCCGGGGACAGAGCCTTCATTAGCTCTGAGGTGCGGCGCCTCCTGAAAGAGGGCATTATCGAGGGGAGCAGCAGCCCCTGGCGTGCCCAGGTCGTAGTCGTAAAGACCGGCGATAAAAACCGCCTGGTCATCGACTACAGCCAGACCATAAACAGATATACCCAGCTGGACGCATACCCCCTCCCCCGCATATCTGACATGGTCAATCAGATTGCACAGTATAAAGTATTCTCGACCATCGACCTGAAGTCGGCCTACCACCAACTCCCTATCCACCCTGAGGACCGCCAGTATACCGCCTTCGAGGCGAATGGGCGCCTATACCACTTCCTTAGGGTCCCCTTCGGTGTCACTAATGGGGTCTCGGTCTTCCAAAGGGAGATGGACCAGATGGTTGACCAGAACGAACTGCAGGCTACATTCCCCTACCTAGATAACGTCACTATCTGCGGCCGCGACCAGCAGGAACATGACGCGAATCTGGAGAAATTCCTCCGTACGGCCCAACGGCTGAACCTCACCTACAATAAGGAGAAATGCGTGTTTAACACCACGCGCCTTGCCATCCTCGGCTGCGTAGTGGAGAACGGAATCATCGGCCCCGACCCAGAAAGAATGCGCCCCCTCATGGAGCTACCCCTCCCCCACTGCCCTAAAGCACTTAGGAGAACCCTGGGGCTTTTCGCCTACTATGCCCAATGGGTACCCAATTACGCGGACAAAGCCAGACCCCTCCTGAAAGCCACTTCCTTCCCCCTCACGGAGGAGGCGTGCGCGGCCTTCTCCCTCATTAAGGGAGACATAGCCAAGGCCACGATGCACGCAGTGGACGAGTCCATCCCCTTTCAGGTGGAGAGCGACGCATCCGACTTCGCCTTAGCCGCCACCCTAAACCAGGAGGGGAGGCCAGTGGCCTTCTTCTCAAGGACCCTACAGGGCCCCGAGATCCGACATTCGTCGGTCGAGAAAGAGGCCCAGGCGATCGTGGAGGCAGTACGGCGCTGGAGGCACTACCTGGCAGGCAAACGATTTACCCTCCTCACCGACCAGCGTTCGGTGGCTTTCATGTTTAATAACAAGCTGAAGGGCAAAATCAAGAATGACAAGATTTTGAGATGGAGAATCGAGCTCTCCACCTACGATTATGAGATCTTGTACCGGCCAGGCAAGCTGAACGAATCCCCTGATGCCCTTTCACGAATGACATGCGCCAGCGCGCATATCGATAGGCTTCAGACCCTCCACGACCAGCTCTGCCACCCCGGAGTCACCAGACTCTACCATTTCATTAAGGCCCGCAACCTGACCTACTCCATCGAGGAGGTCAGGACCATGACCAGGAACTGCCAGACCTGTGCGGAGTGCAAACCGCACTTCTATAGGCCGGACCGAGCAAGCCTGATCAAGGCCACCCGCCCCTTCGAGCGCCTGAGCATCGACTTTAAGGGGCCCCTCCCGTCCTCTGACCGTAATGTGTACTTCCTCAACATCGTTGATGAGTACTCCCGTTTCCCCTTTGCCTTCCCCTGCCCCGACATGACCAGTAGCACGGTCATTAAGTGCCTGAATGCCCTCTTCGCCTTGTTCGGGTTCCCGAACTATATACACAGCGACCGGGGCTCCTCCTTCATGAGCGAGGAACTCCGGCAATTCCTCCTAGAGAGAGGTATTGCAGCAAGCAGGACCACCAGCTACAACCCCAGAGGTAACGGTCAGGTGGAAAGAGAGAACGCGACGGTATGGAAGGCCGTCCTCTTAGCCTTAAAGTCTAAGGGCCTCCCAACCTCCCGCTGGCAAGAAGTCCTCCCGACAGCGCTGCACTCCATCCGGTCATTACTTTGCACGGCCACTAACACCACCCCCCATGAACGAATGTTCGTTTTCCCCAGGAAGTCGACTACGGGAACCACTCTACCAACCTGGCTGACCGCCCCGGGGCCGGTCTGGCTGCGGAAACACGTGAGGACCCATAAAACGGACCCCCTGGTCGAGAGGGTGAACCTCCTGCACGCCAACCCCCAGTACGCCTACGTGGCGTACCCAGACGGGCGGGAGGACACTGTCTCCCTACGAGACCTCGCACCCTCAGCCGATCCGGAAACACCGCCACCACCCCCCCCAACCTCAGTCCAGGTAGACGGCATGCCGGAACCCCACGAGCCCTCGCCGACCACGCAAACACCAGCATCAACACCGGATAAGGCACCAGCACCGGATAAGGCAACACCACCGCTGCGGCGATCGGAGAGGCTTACGAAGCCTCCGGACAGACTGACCTACCAGAATTGGTAGTACACTTCACCCCGCCGGACTTAATTCTAAACAAGGGGTGAATGTGGTAAACCACGTTCACTATCGTATCACTGTTAGTAGTTAGCACTGTTCACCACTGTTCGTTATAACTGTATCACTGACCACTATTGTATCACGGTACGAGGTCGCCTCTTGCCACACTGCTATACCTGGGATGACCACTGCCGACTCCGCCTTGGCTCCACCCACCAGGCCAGGTATAAAGGTGAGCGACTGGCTGGTATTCCTCCCCCACGAGAGTGGGCTGTTATTTAGTCAATAAAAACCTTTAGTCACCTTCGTAACTCTTCGCCTTTTATTGGAGGAATTGATAGGTATATCACACAGGCACCCTTATTTTTCCTTTGGGTATACTTTCTGCCCCGTATATGTTTTTAAGATAATGGATGTGTCTTTTAGAGGTATATGCGAAAATAGCCTCTCGTAATCCCGTCGATTTATTACGGTAAGAGCTGATCCTGTATCTAACTCCATTTTAACTGGGGACGCTGCTATTGTGAGGGTAACCCAAATGGTTTGGTAATCATCTTTGGCAAGTACATTATGTAATTTGAGACAGCTTAGTCTCTGGTTTTCGAAGTCGCTATCGCTCTTCTGGTCTTCGGAGCTACTGTCCGTCATCATTTGTACCTTCCTGTACTTTTCTTTATTGATTTTTTTTTCTGTCAGTGGATTTATTTTGTCCAGATCGGCATACCCGTGCAATGTGTCCAATCTTTCCGCATTGCCTGCATGCTTTGTCCTCGAACCAGCAGTCCCTCTGGTTATGGGTGGATCTGCCGCAGCGATAACATCTTTCGAAACCCTGTGTCATTTCATGGGTGCCGAAGTCCTGTGTCTTTTGTTGTATCTCTGCAGCTCCTTTTGCTGCTGCTTCGTATGATACAGCCATACGGAAAGCTTTGTCCAATGTTAAATCTTTTTCAGAAAGCAGTCTTTTTTGTGTTCCTTCACTTAAGAGACCGCAAACGAATTTGTCTCGAAGATAATCTGATAGTCCTGCCCCGAATTGGCAGTACTTTGATAGCTTTCTTAATTCGGTTAGGTAATCAGCATTACTTTCATTCTTGTATTGATTTCTCTTGAAGAACTTGAATCGTTCCGCTATCAGCAACGGTGTTGGGTTTAAGTGCTCCTGCAGGGTATCAACAATTTCTTTAAAATTCTTGTCCTTTGGTTTGGCTGGAGTGATTAAATTTCGTAACAGCCCGTATGTCTTTGCGCCCATTAAATTCAGAAGTACTGAAACTTTTTTTTCATCTTCTATTCCATTTGCAGTGCAATATACCTCTACTCTTTCCACGTATTTGGTCCAATCCTCTATTTCGCTATCAAAAGCATCAATATTACCAGACTTAGGCATTTCAGCAAAGATATGGCGCTTCCCGCGCTTTTTTTTCCTTTTCTGTAGCAAAGATACGGCGCTTCCCGTGCTTTTCCGCCGCTGCTGCCGATAACAACGCTGTTTACTGCGGTTTCCGTTCTCTTTTTTTTTTTATTTACTGTTGGAGACTCGTTCCCGCCGGAGGTCTGAACGCTGACCTGCTTGCCGCGCCGGCCGTCTCCCAAGTGCTCCCTCCCAGTCCGTTATTGCTTGCCTCCGATTTCGCTGCCTGTCTCAGCTGTAGGGCCAGCCGCTGGAGCCCCAGCCTGACGCCCAGGAAGGATTAGCGCAGTACCTGCCACCAGCTTGGCCAGCTGGTGAAACCACAGCTTCTCTCACTTCCTTGAGTCTTCTGGACGCCCGAGGAATCGATGTCCTTGAGGTGCTGCCGAATTGCAGGTAAGTCCGTTTCCACTTCGTCGCCACTGTCGTGTCCGTGTGTTGATAAAGACACTGAAGACAGGAGTTGGTTCATAGGTATTTACTAAGCAAAGTCTGGGGGGGGGGGGGTTCTAACGGATATACACAATATACAGGCTTATATAGCCCGAGTAGCAATTACCGGCATTACAGCACACCTGGGGCTATTAAAGGCACATATACCACAGCGGGGAAGGCGGTAAAAAGCAAGAGTGCGAGTGGGCGGCGCGCGAGAAACAGGGAGCGAGAAACAGGGAGCGCGCCAGAGTTGGAAATCAAAAACCATTGGAAAAAGCACGTGATCGCTTTCGCCCGCCTGCTCCCTCCCTCCCCGGGCTGGGACACTGAGAGCGGACCGAGTAGGGTGATACCCGGGCGGGGGTGTCACGTGGTTATCGGTGCTGGGACACTGAGCCGAGCCCCGGGACCGGGCCGAGGGGGGGGGAAAGGCTGTGTCCCCGGTCCGCGGCCGCAAACGGAGCCGAGCCCCGGGACCGGGCCGAGAGGGGGGGGGAAAGCCCGAGTCCCCGGCCCGCGGCCGCAAACAGAGCCGAGGACCGGGCCAAGGGGGGGAAAGCCCGAGTCCCCGGCTGGGGCCTCCAGCTCCACAAGGTGGGGAGACCTTCCCTGGAAGACAACTGAGTTCCTTCATACTTGAAATGGATCACTTTATTTCTAACTGTTCCGAAAGACTATTTAAAACTGAATTAATTTGTTCTTTTCCTTAATTCCCTGTATTAAAGTTCAGGTTTTTAAGCACCCCATAGCTAAGAAGACAACTGCACTACATGATCTGGCATTAAGCCATATAGAACAGGAAGGTGGCAGCTGTTAAAATGTGAATAAAAGTAAAAGCTGAGGTAAAGATGGCCGAATTAACGAGAGTTTGAAAGATTAGGCCCCGCCCACACACGCCATGAAAGGCCCCCCATGACGCAGCGCGCTTCCCCCGTAGGATTGGTCAACCTTCATGTCACTCAACGCTAATGAGCGGTAGAATTGGTCAACCGCTAATGAGCAGAATTTTGCTGTTTTTTTGAACATTTTTTGGAGACTGTCCGAACAATTCTTGTCTGACCAAAATGTAAATACGCCTATGACACTCCCCTAATCATAAGCTTTCTTTCGATATAACATATTTGTAGGTACGCTCTATAACTTTTGAGTGATGCCCAGACATACACACAGACAGACAGATCGATCCTTTTATTTATATATATATACTAGCTGGAGTGCCCGGCGGTGCCGAGGCTTTTTCGAGGGCATGTTGTTGTTGGAAGAGAGAGAGAGTGAGTGGCTGGCGGGGGGGGGGGGGAAAAGAGGGCTGCGGGGGGGGGGGGGAAAGAGAGAGCGGGCGACGGGGGGGGGGCGGGGAGAGAGAGCGGGCGACTGGGGGGGGGCGGGGAGAGAGAGCGGGCGACTGGGGGGGGGCGGGGAGAGAGAGCGGGCGACTGGGGGGGGGCGGGGAGAGAGAGCGGGCGACTGGGGGGGGGGCGGGGAGAGATAGCGGGCGACTGGGGGGGGCGGGGGTAGAGAGCGGGCGACTGGGGGGGCGGGGGGAGAGAGCGGGCGACTGGGGGGGGCGGGGGGAGAGAGCGGGCGACTGGGGGGGGCGGGGGGAGAGAGCGGGCGACTGGGGGGGGCGGGGGGAGAGAGCGGGCGACTGGGGGGGGCGGGGGGAGAGAGCGGGCGACTGGGGGGGGCGGGGGGAGAGAGCGGGCGACTGGGGGGGGCGGGGGGAGAGAGCGGGCGACTGGGGGGGGCGGGGGGAGAGAGCGGGCGACTGGGGAGGGGGGAGAGAGCGAGCGACTGGGGAGGGGGGAGAGAGCGAGCGACTGGGGAGGGGGGAGAGAGCGAGCGACTGGGGAGGGGGGAGAGAGCGAGCGACTGGGGAGGGGGGAGAGAGCGAGCGACTGGGGAGGGGGGAGAGAGCGAGCGACTGGGGAGGGGGGAGAGAGCGAGCGACTGGAAGAGAGCGAGGGAGAGAGGGGGAAGAGAGCGAGGGAGAGGGGGGGGCGAGGGAGAGGGGGGGCGAGGGAGAGGGGGGGGCGAGGGAGAGGGGGGGGGGGCGAGGGAGAGAGGGGGGGGCGAGGGAGAGAGGGGGGGGCGAGGGAGAGACGGGGGGCGAGGGAGAGACGGGGGGCGAGGGAGAGACGGGGGGCGAGGGAGAGACGGGGGGCGAGGGAGAGACGGGGGGCGAGGGAGAGACGGGGGGCGAGGGAGAGACGGGGGGCGAGGGAGAGACGGGGGGCGAGGGAGAGACGGGGGGCGAGGGAGAGACGGGGGGCGAGGGAGAGACGGGGGGCGAGGGAGAGACGGGGGCGAGGGAGAGACGGGGGCGAGGGAGAGACGGGGGGCGAGGGAGAGACGGGGGGCGAGGGAGAGACGGGGGGCGAGGGAGAGACGGGGGGCGAGGGAGAGACGGGGGGCGAGGGAGAGACGGGGGGCGAGGGAGAGACGGGGGGCGAGGGAGAGACGGGGGGCGAGGGAGAGACGGGGGGCGAGGGAGAGACGGGGGGCGAGGGAGAGACGGGGGGCGAGGGAGAGACGGGGGGCGAGGGAGAGACGGGGGGCGAGGGAGAGACGGGGGGCGAGGGAGAGACGGGGGGCGAGGGAGACGGGGGGCGAGGGAGAGACGGGGGGCGAGGGAGAGACGGGGGGCGAGGGAGAGACGGGGGGCGAGGGAGAGACGGGGGGCGAGGGAGAGACGGGGGGCGAGGGAGAGACGGGGGGCGAGGGAGAGACGGGGGGCGAGGGAGAGACGGGGGGCGAGGGAGAGACGGGGGGCGAGGGAGAGACGGGGGGCGAGGGAGAGACGGGGGGCGAGGGAGAGACGGGGGGCGAGGGAGAGACGGGGGGCGAGGGAGAGACGGGGGGCGAGGGAGAGACGGGGGGCGAGGGAGAGACGGGGGGCGAGGGAGAGACGGGGGGCGAGGGAGAGACGGGGGCGAGGGAGAGACGGGGGCGAGGGAGAGACGGGGGCGAGGGAGAGACGGGGGCGAGGGAGAGACGGGGGGGCAGGGGGGCGAGGGAGGGGGGCACGAGGGGAGGGAGAGGGTGAGGGAGGGGGGAGGGAAGAGAGAGAGAGAGAGAGAGAGAGAGAGAGAGAGAGAGAGAGAGAGAGAGAGAGAGAGAGAGAGAGAGAGAGACTGGGGGGAAGAGAGAGCGCGGGTGGGGGGGCAGAGGGCGGGGGGCGTGGAAGGGAGGGAGGAAGGGAGGGCTTGAGGCTGAGAGACGGCCACGCCCGGTTGCCGGGGTAACCCTGCCGCGTCGCCCTGCCCCGCACTCTCGAGAGCCCCGCTCTCCAAGCCCCAGCCGCCCCGCACTCCCGTTGCCGTGGTAACCCTTCCCGCTCACCAAGGCCGAGATCTGCACTCTCGAGAGCCCCGCCCCCCCCCGGCCGAGCCAAGCGCGGAACAGAGTCTCACCTGCTCCTGCTGCGCGCGCACCCTGACCCTCGTGGCTGACGCCGTTGCCCCGGGTAACGTGACACCGGGGGCGGGGCGGGGGGGGTGCGTTGGTGAGGAGCTTAGCTCGGGCCTGGCTGGGCAAGAAAGGCCCAGGCTTTCAGGCCTAAGAAAACAACGGGGAAAGGTAGGAAAAAGAATCTTCTGGTTAGATAAAATATTTACAAATGAGTGATTTATTTTAAAACAATTTAATAAATGCAATTTTATTTTGCTGGAAATGCATATTTGAAAAGACGCAGAAAGCAGGAAAAAGAATGGAAGCAAGATGGCGGCTACTCACCTCGGTTCAGAACGATAAGGCCCGCCCACACACGCACCGATTGGTCGACCGTCAGGTGACCAAAGCGTAGGATTGGTCAATCGTCCCGTCACTCGACCGTAGGAGGGCCCGGCCGCACGCGGCAGCAAGCCGGCGTACGATTGGTCGAGCTCGAGGTCACTCTGTCGCTAATGAGCGGATAATGAGATGCTAATGAGCGGAACGTTAAGGTTTTTCGGATACCGCGGGCGCGATTTTAGCCCGGCCGAAACGTAAATACGCTTAAAACCGTTTTGGAAAGGTAAGCTTTCTTTCGACCTAACGCACGCGTAGGTACGCCCTGTAACTTTCGAGCGCATAGCCGCCCAGACGCGCACCTGCAGACAGACAGAAGGACAGACAGAAGGACAGACAGAAGGACCGATTTATATATATAGATAAGATAAGATAGATAGGTAGATATATATCTGGACCTGGGTAGACAGGGCATAATTTCAAAGTCTGCACAAAACTGAAATATAATAAACAGTGAGGAGGACAGTAACAGACTTCTGGAGGACACAGACAGACAGGTGAAATGGACAAACACATGGCAGATGGAATTGAACATGGAGAAGTGTGAAATGATTCATTTTGGTAGGAAGAATGAGGAGAGGCAATATAAACTAAATGGTATAATTTTAAAGGGGGTGCAAGAACAGTGTGTCCTGGGGGTGTACGTACACATCTTTGAAGGTGGCAGGACAAGTTGAGAAGGCTGTTAAAAAGGCATACAGGATCCTTGGCTTTATAAATAGAGGCATAGAATACAAAAGCATGGGAGTTATGCTAAACCTTTATAAAACACGGGTTTGGCATCAACTGGAGAATTGTGTCCAATTCTGGGCACCTCACTTTAGGAAGGATGTCAAGGCCTTAGAAGGGGTGCAGATAAGATTTACGAGAATGATTTCAGGGATGAGGGACCGTTCTCCTTAGAGCAGAGTAGGTTAAGGAGAGATTTGATAGACAAGTTCAAAATCATGAAGGGTTTTGAGAAGAGTAAATACGGAGCAACTGTTTCCAGTGACAGAAGGGTTGGTAACCAGAGGACACAGATTTAAGGTAAATATCAAAAGAACCAGAGGCGCCATGATGGGAAAAAAATTAATACAGCGAGTCTGGAATGCGTTGCCGTAAAGGGTGGTGCAAGCAGATTCAATAATAACTTCCAAAGGGGAATTGGATAAATACTTGGAGAAAAAATGTGCAGAATTATCGAGAAAGAGCAGAGGAGTGGGACTAATGAGCCGGCACAGTCACAAAGGGCCGAATGGCCTCCTTCTGTGCTGCATCATTCTATGATTCTAAGATGAGAGAGGCCACTCAGCCCATCTTTCTATAGAAAGATTAATTTCCCTCTCAGTCATACCATTAAAATTTAGCATTCGGATTGCTTTGTTAATTGCTGCTCTGCAATGACTGGATATAGTCAATTTTGAGTCTGCCATCACTCCTAGGTCTCTTCCTACCTAGGTCGATAATATTAATAAATGAGCCGCACCTTTTCCTACTAAAGGTGAAAGATTTAAAAGAAAGGACTTGCATTTATAAAGTGCCTTTCCCGACATCAGGATGTCCCAAAGTTCTTTACAACCAATAAAGTAAATTTTTTCTTGGAAATGTGGCAGCCAGTTTGCACTCAGCAAGGTTCCACAAACAGCGATGAGATAATCTGTGCGATGTTGGTTGAGGCATATGTATAGGCCAGGCTACATGGAGATCCCACCTGCTCTTCTGCAAGTAGTGCCATGGGATCTTTTATGTCCACCTGAAAGGCCTCTGTTTAACATCTCATCCTAAAGACGGCACCCTCCAACAGTGCAGCACTCCCTCAGTACTGCACTAAAGTGTTAGCCTGGATTAAATATTAATTTATATGCATTAAAGTTCTTCTGTCAAATTTTTGCCCGCTTGCAAATAGTGTGTAGATCCTTCGGTAATTCTTTAGCTACTCCAGACTCTACTGCCCCCGACCCCTCCCCAACTCAAATTCAGCCCCCTCCCCAACTCAAATTCAGCCCCCTAACTTGGATACCTCTCAAGGAATTCTTCATC
Organism: Somniosus microcephalus; assembly: GCF_052327205.1. Classification (NCBI taxonomy): domain Eukaryota; kingdom Metazoa; phylum Chordata; class Chondrichthyes; order Squaliformes; family Somniosidae; genus Somniosus; species Somniosus microcephalus. The sequence goes on along the minus strand of NC_140989.1, from coordinate 269,532,545 downwards.
TACCTCCAAGTTTAGCCTAGGATATTCACCACCGTAAACTTTTTTTGTGAAACTTTAATCAGAGGCTTTCTAAAATACTAGATGATGTATATCAGAGGGCCTTCCAACATTCACATGGGATATTACTTCCTCAAAATCATTTTAGGAATGAGTTTTCATGAATCTGCAACTCTTTAAAAACACAAAGTTACATCACCTGACTAGGTTTTCACACTGTTATTCTCTCCTCCAAAACAGCCATACCAAAATAAAACATTTAAGTCAAAGTTCTTCATAAGGGATTGTACATCTGAAACTAATAAAAACTGTGTTCAAAGTCATAACTCTTGAGCACATCGAACCCACTCACAAATCTAGCACTTACTAGAAGCACCACAGTGAAACTGCCAAACTTGAGTTCCCAGCTGTAGAACTACATAAGATAGTTCCACAATTGTGCAGGTTAGCATCTCACAATTGAATAGCTGTGCATGCATCAACGTGGCTTTATACCAACTGCCCACTTACAAATCTTGCCAATGGCTCAAGCAGTTTGGAACGTTCTGAGGACATGACCTTCAAAAAATTAGTAGAATAAGGCGGATATTTCACTGTACCTTATGTTCAGCAGTGTGAGAAAACCTAAGTTTTTAAATCAGATTACTTGAGGATGTTTCGAAGTGCCATTAATTAATTCCTCTTCAGTCAGATTCTATATGTATCTGTGTCTTGGTTCCAAATGTATCCACTGTAAACTTTAAGTCCTGAAACTCATGATTTCAGCACTGTTACAAGTGTAGCATCACACCAAGACCTGAAGTATACTCCATTTAACAGCATTTTATAGCTTCCTGAAAAATGAACATCCTGACTGTAATTCTTTCCTCCCAAAAACCACAGATCTATTTGAGGATTTCAACAGCAGCACCATAATTACAGCCTACTGTACAGAATTGAAACAAAAGGAGTTTGCTTTTACAAAAAAATATTTACTTTGTTTAAAGTCAAGGAACAAAATATTCATATTTTCAGGACTTCATTACAGTGAATGCATTTGGGACCAAGACAGAGAAAGTGGAGATAAAGGGTACGCACTCCGATTGGCAGGATATGACAAGTGGGTTTTCCCCAGGGAGCTGTTCTGGGGTTTCAACTCATCATATTTATTAATGGCTTGCATGAAGGGAGAGTTATATACCCAAGTTTGCAGATAACACTAAGTTAGGAGGGACAGTAAGTAGTGCAGATCGGAGCATGAAGTGGCAAAGGAACATAATTGGATTAAGTGATTAGGGTTCATGAGATTAGGATTAAAGATTGGTTAATGGACAGAAAACAGTAGGAACAAATGGGTAATTTTCAGGATGGCAAGGTGTAACTAGTGGGGTGCTGCAAGGATCAGTGTTTGGGCCTCAGCGATTTACAATCTATATCAATGACTTGGATGAGAGGAGCGAGTGCAATGTATCCAAGTTTGCTGACAATACAAAGCTAGATGGGAAAGTAAGCTGTGAGGAGGGCACAAAGCGGATGCAAAGGGATATAGAGAGGTTAAGGGAGTGGGCAAGAAAGTGGCAGAGGGAGTATAATGTGGGGAAGTGAAATTGTCCACTTTGGTAGTAAGAATGGAAAAGCAGAATATTTTTAAAAGCTGAAAGACGAGTAAATGTTGGAATTCAGAGATATTTGGGGGTCCTTGTACACATATCACAAAGTTTACATGCAAGTACAGCAAGCAATTAGGAAGGCAAATGGTATGTTAGCCTTTATTGCAAGGGGATTGGAGTACAAGAGTAAGGAGGTCTTGCTGCAATTATTTAGGGCTTTGGTGAGACCACACCTGGAGTACAGTGTACAGTTTTGGTCTCCTTACCCAAGGAAGTATATACTTGCCTTAGAAGGGATGCAATGAAGGTTCACTAGATTGATTCCTGGATGAGAGGGCTGTCCTATGGAGGAGAGATTGAGTAGAATTTCTTTTTCATTAGTTCCTGAGACATGGGCATCGCTGGCAAGGCTGCCATTTATTGCCCATCCCTAATTGCCCTCGAGACGGTGGTGGTGAGCCACCTTCTTGAACCGCTGCAGTCTGTGTGGTGAAGGTACTCCCATAGTGCTGCGAGGGAGAGCGCGCCAGGATTTTGACCCAGTGATGATGAAGGACTGGCGATATATTTCTAAGTCAGGATGGTGTGTGACTTGGAGATGATGGTGTGCCCATCCGACTGCTGCCCTTGTCCTTCGAGGTGGTAGAGATCGCGGGTTTGGGAGGTGCTGTCGAAGAAGTCTTGGCGAGTTGCTGCAGTGCATTTTGCAGATGGTACACACTGCAGCCACGGTACGCCAATGGTAAGAGGGAGTGAATGTTTAAGGTGGTGGATGAGGTGCCAATCAAGCAGGCTGCTTTGTCGTGGATGGCATCGAGCTCGAGTGTTGTTGGAGCTGCATTCATCCAGGCAAGTGGAGATTATTCCATCACACTCCTGACTTGTGCCTTGTAGATGGTGGAAAAGCTTTGGGGGGATCAGAAGGTGAGACACTCACCTCAGAATACCCAGCCTCTAACCTGCTCCTATAACCACAGCATTTATGTGGCTGGTCCAGTTATTTTTCTGGGCAATGGTGACCCCCCAGGATTTTGATGGTGGGGGATTCGCTAATGGTAATGCCGTTGAATGTCAAGGGTAGTTAGACACTCTCTTGTTGGAGATAGTCATTGCCTGGCACTTAAGTGGCAAGTAACATTCGCGCCACACATCAGCCCAAGCCTGAAAACCATCCAGGTCTTGCTGCATGCAGAACTGCTTCATTAACTGAGGAGTTGCGAATGGAACTGAACACTGCAATCATCAGCGAATATTCCCACTTCTATCATTATGATGAAGGGAAGGTCATTGATGAAGCAGCTAAAGATGGTTGGGCTACGACACTGCCCTGAGGAACTCCTGCAGCGATGTCCTGGAGCCGAGATGATTGACCTCCAACAACCACAACCATCTTCCTTTGTGCTCGGTATGACTCCAGCCAGTGGAGAGTTTCCACCCCCCCCCCCCCCCCCGCCGCCCCCCGATTCCCATTGACTTCAGTTTTACTAGGGCTCCTTGATGCCACACTCAGTCAAATGTTGCCTTGATGTCAAGGGCAGTCACTCTCATCTCACCTCTGGAATTCAGCTCCTTTGTCCATGTTTGGACCAAGGCTGTAATGAGGTAAGGAGCAAAGTGGTCCTAGCGGAACACAACCTGAGCATCGGTGAACAGGTTATTGGTGAGTAAGTGTCGCTTGATAGCGCTGTCGATGACACCTTCCATCATAGTGGTCTGATGGGGCGGTAACTGGCTGGATTGGATTTGTCCTGCTTTTTGTGGACAGGACATACTTGGGCAGTTTTCCACATTGTCGGGTAGATGCCAGTGTTGTAGCTGTACTGGGACAGCTTTGCTAGAGGCGCGGCTAGTTCTGGAGCATAAGTCTTCAGCACGACAGCCAGGATGTTGTTGGGGCTCATAGCAGTTTCTCGATATCACATGGAATGAATCGAATTGGCTGAAGACTGGCTTCTATGATGGTGGGGACTTCAGGAGGAGTCCGAGGTGGAAATGAATCAGCCTCGTCTTTTGCACTCGCGTGCTGGACACCACCATCATTGAGGATGGGGTTTGACGTAAGAAAACTACTAAGCACTTGTTCTGAGTAGAAAACAAGGCTTTAATCAACTGTTTCACAACCATGAGTTCTAGTTACAAAAATGCCCTGAGCAAGCTGGGCTCACACCCGAGTATTTATACTTTCCTTGGACGGCGCCACCAGCTGGCCGCCCAGTGTTATCTCATGAGTCATTTCTACATGAATGGTAAGATTCATGACATTCTTCCCGCCTGAAAGATTTGGAAGTCCGACTACTTCCTTCTAGCAGATAGAACAGACCATGAAGAGCCGCAGTCGTTTCGATTTCTGTTTGTGGCTGGAAGGCACATCTCCTCGGACTGTGTCTTGGTCTCTGGGTCGCTTGGTCCGTACAGGTAGGTTGACAGGGCCTGTGTCGCCTTGATCGACCCGAGGGGGACTGGGGAGATCGTGACTCCGGGTGCGGGTCCCCACAGGCGCAGAGCTGGCTTCATCTTGCTTGGTAGCTGGTGATTGTCCGGCGTCCTGGCTTCGGGTGGCCATCCAGTGGCGAGCGCTCTGCTCCCAGAGTTGATTCGGCGGAGTAGCCGGCAGATCCCTTGATGTCCCGGGTAGGGCTTCATCCTCAAAGGAGCGCAGAGTATCGGCATCATTAATATGGATACCTCTATCGGGGGGGGGGGGGTCCGTGGGACTGGTTGGACAGGGAGCCAGATCTCAGTGAAGCGGTGGACTCCCAGCCATCAGGGTACCGCACGTGCACGTATGTGGGATTAACGCCCGGTAGTTCCACCTCGTCGACAAGGGTATCATTCTTGGAAGATCGAACGAATCTTCGGAGCAGCATGGGGTCGGAAGCTGCCAACCATGATGGTAGGGACGTCCCATGAGTGGAGCGACGCTGGAACCCGAAGAATCGTTAGTGAGGAGTAACGTTGGTGGACGTAGAAAGAAGAGACCTGATGGAATGCAACACGTTAGGGAGCATAGTTTCTCACTGCTGGTCTGGTAGGTTGCGTGACTTCAGTGCAAGACGAACAGCGTTCCAAATGATAGCGTTGTATCTCTCAACCTGTCCATTACCGATGGGATGATACAGCGATTCCCTGTTGGGAAAGATAACTTTTGAGTTCGCTTGACATGAAGGAGGGACCCCGATCAGAGTGGATGAAATTGGCCGTACCGCAAAAGGGAAAAGACCTGATCGAGGCATTTGATCACTGTGGAAGCAAGCATATTGGGACAGGGGAAAGCGTGAATATTTGTCCACCATAGTAAGCAAGTAGGTGTTTCGCGTTGAGGAAGGCAATGGCTCTTTAAAGTCAATGTGGAGTTGCTGCATAGGCTGTATAGCGTGTATGAGCGAGCCATCCGACGGACGGAAGAATTGCGGTTTTAATTCCGCACAAATTCTACAAGTGGAGCATGTTCTTTTCACGTCTTCTGTAGAAAATGGGAGATTTTTAGATCACACAAAGTGCAACTTACGGGTAACACCAGGAAGGCATAAGTCAGTATGAAGATCCGCAAGAGTCGAAGTTGACATAGAAGAGCAGAATGCATGCGTGAGGGTATCCGGGGCCACATTCTCTTTGCCGGGTCGATAATGTATGGTGTAGCCAAAGGCGGCCAATTCCATCGTCCAGAGCTGTATTTTGTTATTCTTGATCTTAGTGCGTTTCCGGTTATCCAGCATAAAGGCCACGTAGCGCTGATCGATTATAAGCGTGAAATGGCGACAAGCGAGAAAATGACTCCATTTACGTACTACTTCAACGATGGCCGTAGCCTCCTTCTCGACAGGAGGATAATAGAGCTCGCTACCCTGCAAAGTTCTGGACAGAAATGCAAAGGGTTGACCACCTTGGTTCAAGGTAGCCGAGATCGCCACCTCCGATGCATCACACTCGACCACGAAAGGGAGATTTTCATCGATGGAACGAAGCGTGGCTTTTTCCAGTTGTCGCTTGAGGAGGTTGAAAGCTGAAACAGCCGTTGCCTCCAACGGAAAAGACTTTTTGCGTGAAGCAGAGGCTGGATCTTGTCGGAAAAGTGGGGTATCCACTTTGCATAATAGGCGAACATGCCAAGTGCCCGACAAAGAGAGCAGAGATTCGTAGGGGGCGGGAGCTCCATAAGTGGACGAAGTCGCTCCGGATCCGGTTTGATGACACCATTGCCCACCCAGTAGCCAACAATGTTGACTGATGGTACCGATTTCACAGATTTGGACTCATTTAAGGTTAAGTTGAGATGACGGAGAACGTCAAAAAATTTCTGGAGATTGGCATCATGCTCCTTCTGGTCATGACCAGCAATGGTGATATTATCCAGATATGGAAAAGTGTCCGTTAAGTTCTCCTGTTTGACTAGGCTATCCATTGCCCGTTGAAAGACAGCCATCCCATTGGTGACCCCAAATGGAAGGCGACAAAACTGGTAAAGCCGACCATTGGCCTCAAAGGCCGTATATTTTTGTCAGAGTCTTTTAACAGTACTTGATGGTACGCGCTCTTTAAGTCAAAAGTTGAAAATACCTTGTAGTTGGCAATGTCATCGGTGCGTGGTAGTGGGTAGGCATCCAGGTCGGTATACTGGTTAATAGTTTACGAGTAAATCGATGCAAAGACATTTCTTGTGTTGCTTCAGAGGATTTTTAACAATGACGACTTGAGCCCGCCAGGGAGATGAACATGGCTCAATGATACCGTCAGCTAGAAGGCGAGAGATCTCTGCCTCGATAAAGGATAGATCATCTTGGCTGAAACGTCGTGATTTAGTGACTATGAGCTTACATCGGGGGGAAAGATTGGCAAACCAAGGAGGGTTGGTCGAGCGAAGCCGCCGAAAGCGCACAAAACAATACTTTGGAAATAGTAAGCTCCGGCTTTGACCCTCCAAACTCGAAAGTGAGTCTTTTGGGTTGTTTCTGGAAATCCTGTCCCAGGAGCACATCACTGCATAGGTTTGTGAGAACCCGAGCCGGGTGGAGAAATAAGTGCAGCCATTGAGAATAAGGTCGACAAGACAAAAGCCGGAAGAGTTGGCGGTCAGTGTCGTCAGAGCCATTGCAATTTCCCTGTCCGAGGGTTAAATACGCAGTTTTAACTTACTGACAGCCCGCTCGCTAATGAAGCTGTCAGAGCTGCAGGAGTCGATTAGTGCACTCAAAATGTGTCCATTTACCGAAACCTTCGTGGCTGCATGGGACAGACTTTGGGGAAAAACAGCTGTGATGGGAGGAGGAGCAGTTTTACCCTTGACAGCTGTAACCTTAGTAGTAGTTCTTGGGGGAGGAGCAGTTTTATAGATAGCAGCTACAAAACTAACAGGGGCTCTCGACCGGTATACCTTAGAAAAGTGGCCTTTCTTACTGCAATGATTGCAGGTTGCGTTACGAGCAGGACAAAAGTTCCTATAGTGGAATGCACCTCCACAGAAGAAACACTTCCTTCCAGATTGCCAAGATGCCGCTAGGGCAGGGTCATCATCAGTGAAGGCTTCTAGGGTAGGGTTGTCATCAGCTAGGTTAAAGTCATCATCAGTGAGGGCTTCCACCCGAGGCCTATCGAAGGAGTCACTAAAAGTGATAGCAGCAGCCCGTGCACGTGGTAAAAGATAGGTATCTGCATTCCTCTTTGCTAAGTCTAGAGAACATGCCTGGTCATAGGCAGCCTATAACTCGAGGGTTTTATTCTCCAACAGACGCTGATGTATGAAGGGAGACGCAATTCCGTTAATAAAAGAATCACGAATTAACTCCTCTTGGTACTGCTCAACTGTGACAGCTTTAAGATTACAATCCTTGCTGAGCCTGCAAAGCTTTTGAAGGAATTAGTCAAGTGATTCCCCGGGTTGTTGTCGAGTTGTGGCCAGTAGATGCTGAGCAAAAATTTCGTTTGAGGCCTTAACATATATTCACTGTAATATTAGGATAGCGGAGTCATAGTCTACACAGTCTTCGATATAGTCAAACACATGAGGAAATACATAATTGTCAAGTATCTCTAATTTATCAGGAACATTCTCACCACACACCCTGAGGAAGTTACTGAAGGTACGATACCAGTGTTTCCATACCTTAGCAGTTGTAAGTGAATTCGGGTCCAGGTCAAGACGGGCAGGTCTGAGTAGTTTGTCCATGATGGATTGATTACTACATCGGAGTTCCCTTCTACAGTTGAAGTCGTAGCTGGCTGTTCCCGAAATCACTCAAGAGCGTGGAGCCGATACACAGTTGATTAAATGGACGTAAGAAAACTACGAAGCACTTGGTCGGAGTGGAAAACAAGGATTTAATCAACTGTTTCACAACCATGAGTTCTAGTTACATCACTAGTTCCTGGTTACAAAAACGTCCTGAGCAAGCTGGGCCCACGCCAGAGTATTTATACTTTCCTTGGACGGCGCCACCAGCTAGCCGCCCGGTGTTATCTCACGAGTCATTTCTACATGAATGGCAAGATTCATGACAGCCTCCTCCTCCAGTTAGTTATTTAACTGTCCACCACCATTCACGACTGGATGTGGCAGGACTGCAGAGCTTTGATCTGATCCGTTGGTTGTGGGATCGCTTAGCTCTGCTCATAACATACTGCTTCCGCTGTTTGGCATGCACATAATCCTGTGTTGCAGCTTACCCAGGTAGGCACTTCATTTTTAGGTATACCTGGTGCTGCTCCTGGCATGCTCTCCTGCACTCCTCGTTGAACTAGGGTTGGCCCCCTGGCTTGATGGTAATGGTAGAGTGTGGGATATGCCGGACCATGAGGTTACAGATTGTGGTGCAATAAAATTCTGCTGCTGCCGCCGATAGCCCACAGCGCCTTATGGATGCCCCGTTTTGAGCTGCTACATCTGTTCTGAATCTATTCCATTTAGCACGGTGGCAGTGCCACACACCACAATGGAGGGTGTCCTCAGTGTGAAAACTGTACTTCATCTCCACAAGGACTGCGCGGTGGTCTCTGCTATCAATACCGTCATGGACAGATGCATCTACGACAGGTAGATTAGTGAGGACGACATCAGGTAGGTTTTTCCCTCAGGTTGGTTCGCGCACCACCTGCCACAAGCACAGTCTGGCAGTTATGGACTCAGCCAGCTCGGTCAGTACTGGTGCTACCGAGCCACTCTTGGTGAGGGACAGTGAAGTCCCTCAGTGCTTCTTCCAAGTGGTGTTCAACATGGAGTACTGATTCATCAGCTGCGGGAGGGCGGTAGGTGGTAATGAGCAGGAGGTTTCCTTACCCATGCTTGACCTGAAGCCATGAGACTTCATGGGGTCCGGAGTCAATGTTGAGGACTCCCTCCCGACTGTATACCACTGTGCCGCCACCTCTGGCGAGTCTGTCCTGCCAGTGGGACAGGTCATACCCAGGGATAGTGTGGGAGGAGTATGATTCCGTGAGTATGACTATGTCAGGCTGTTGCTTGACTAGTCTGTGGGACAGCTCTCCCAATTGTGGCACAAGTCCCCGGATATTTGTGAGGGGGACTTTGCAGGGTCGACTGGGGTAGGTGTGCCTTGGTCATGTCCGAAGCCAGTGCCTCGGGTGGTGCAAGCAGATTCAATATGGTCTGTCTGGTTTTATTCTTATTGTTTTTCACAGTGGTTTGGTAGAACTGAATGGCTTGCTAGGCCAGTTAAAAGTCAACCACATGACTGTGGGTCTGGAGTCACATATAGGCCAGACCTGGTGAGGTCGGCAAATTTCCTTCAGTAAAAGTACATTAGTGAACCAGATGGGTTTTTACGATAATCCGATAGTTTCATGGTCACCATTACGGATACTAGCTTTTTTATTCCAGATTTATTCAACTGAATTTAAATTCAGATGTATTGGAATTTAAACTCATATCTCTGGATCATTATTCCAGGCCTCTGGATTACTAATCCAGTAACATAACCACTATGCTACCGCACCCATATGAATGAGCCTATATTCTCTGGCGTTTCAGAAGAATGGGAGATGATCTCATTGAAACTGGCTGGAGAGTCCAGAACTAGGGGTCATATTGTCAGGATAAGGGTTAATTTAGGACTGAGATGAGGAGAAATTTCTTCACTCAAGATTGTGAATCTTTGGAATTCTCTACCCCAGAGGGCGGTGGATGTTCCGTTGAGAAGTATATTCAAGACCAAGACTGACAGATTTTTGGGCACTAAAGAAATCAAGGGATATGGGGATAGGTCGGGAAAGTTGGGATAATGTACAAGTTCAGCCATTGTCTTACTGAATGGCGGAGCAGGCTCAATGGGCCGTATGGCCTACTCTTGCTCCTATTTCTTATGTAAGTGAGTAGGCAAAACTATGGGAAATGGAGTTCAATGTAGGCAAGTGTAAGGTCATCCACTTTGGACCCACGAAAGATAAATCAGAATACTTTCTAAATTGGAGAGAAAGTAGGAACTGGAGAAGCAGAGATTTAAGAGTCCAAGTACATAAATTAAAACCTAATAGCCAGGTACAAAATATAAATCAAAAAGGCTAATGGAATGTTAGATAAGGGGGCTAAAATAAAATGGGAAGGCGATTATGCTTCAGTTGTATACAGCATTGGTCAGACATCATCTGGAGTACTACTTTCAATTTTGGGCACCACACCTCGGGAATGACATATTGGTCTTGGGATAGGTTGCATAAATAACAACAGAAAATATTGGAAGCATTCAGCAGGCCAGGCAGCATCCATGGAGAGAGAAACAGAGTTAACATTTCAGGTCTGGGACCCTTCATCAGAACTGGAAAAGGTTAGAGATGTAAGCAGGTGCATTTTCCAGTTCTGATGAAGAGTCCCAGACCTGAAACGTTAACGGTTTCTCTCACCACGGATGCTGCCTGGCCTGCGGAGTGCTTCCAACATTTTCTGTTGTTATTTCAGATTTCCAGCATCTGCAGTATTTTGCTATTGTAATAGGTTGCGTAAACTTGGCTTGTATTCCCTGGAGTATAAAAAGTATGAGGTGTGATCTGATTAGGGTTGCGAAGGGGTGGAAAGTTTCCGGGAAATTTCCGGAAACTTTCCACGGGAAGTTTAGCTTGGGAATTTTGCCCAAAAAAGCAGGCTAGCATAATATTTTTCTTTTTTTTCCTCTCCACAGGTCCTCTCTTAAAATTACCAGAGATGGAATCTTAATTATTAAGGAATTTCTTAATCAATATATGTTTATCTTCTTACTTGGCTTGTTTTAATAATTACAAGTTTTGTGTGTGACTGTGAACAAATGTGTCCCGATTGGTTGGATGAGCGATTAGCTCCCTCTATTGGTGATGTAGCTTCGTGCGTGCACAGGTCATGCTTCCATCACATGGAGCATCAGGAAAAATTTAATCACCCTGTTGCAATCGTGCTGATCGACCGCAGTTCAACACAGACGAATGCCCTTTATTTCTCTGCATAGAACAATGCCACGTTTACCATCGGCTGTGTGGAAGCATTTTACCCCAGGCATTAAAGATGGAAAGACTGTGTACATGTGCAAACACTGTACAAAGCCATATGTAAAGAATGCCACAAAGATGCAGCAGCATTTATCCAAATGCAACAACTTCACTCAAAGCTCACAGCAGTCAGCCCAGAGTTCCTCTGCTTCCATTCAAGATGATGGTTCACATTCAGCATCAGGCTCCTTATCATCAGCAACTTCTGGCCCACTTGGAAGGTTCTTTGATACAATGGATAACCATAGCCAGAAGAATGCAGATGAGTGCCTTGCTCGAGCTGTATCTGAGACAGGCACACATTCATGCTCACAGCCAATGTGTACTGGAAGAGATTTTTCAATGTTATTCGCCCTGCATACTGTCCTCCCACCAGACATGCTTTGTCTACTTATTTGCTGGAGGCTGAGTATAACAGAGTCCAAGGAAAGCTCAAAGAAACAATAGAGATGGCAGACTGTGTTGCAGTTATCTCAGATGGGTGGTCAAATTTACGAGGGGAGGGCATCATAAACTACATCGTCTCCACTCCTCTCCCAGTGTTCAAGAGCACAGACGCGAAGGATAACAGACACACAGGTACATACATTGCTGATGAGCTGAAAGCGGTTATCAACGATCTTGGATCACAAAAAGGTCTTTGCAGTAGTTACTGACAATGCTGCGAATATGAAGGCTGCTTGGGCTCAAGTGGAGGAGACCTACCCTCATATTACATCTATTGGGTGCGCAGCTCATGGCCTCAATCTGCTCCTCAAGGACATCATGGGTTTGAGAACCATGGAAACACTGTACAAGAGAGCCAAGCAAGTTGTTAAGTATGTCAGGGGAAACAGGTAGTTGCAGCAACCTACAACTCCAAGCAAACGACAAACAAGAACACCACACTGAAGCTGCCCAGCAACACTAGATGGGGTGGCGTTGTCATAATGTACAACAGCCTTCTGGAGGGTAAGGAGTCGCTACAAGAAATGGCAATATCCCAGTCTGGGGATATGGAAACCACCATCAAGAAAATACTGCTGGATGATGTGTTTTGGGAGAGTGGTTAGCAGCCTTAAACTACTCTCACCAGTAGCATCTGCAATTGCTCAGATTGAAGAAAATGACGCTGTCTTGTCAGGTGTTCTCAGCTTTTTAAAAGAATAAATCAGCATTGTCCTACCCACATCCCTGCTGCTCAAAGCAGAGAAGGCAATTGTTCAATTCATACAGACACGTCAAGAATATCGTGTCAAGCCGATTCAGGCTGCAGCATACATGCTGGACTCAAAGCATGTTGGGAGACCAATGCTTTCTGGAGAACAGATCAACAGCGCTTACAGTGCGATTTCTACCCTCTCACGCCACCTCAATCTGGACATGGGCAAAGTTCTGGGAAGTCTGGCAAAGTTCTCTACCAAGCAAGGTCTTTGGAATGGGGACGGGATATGGGAATCATGCAAGCATATCAGTGCACATACCTGGTGGAAGGGGCTTTGTGCATCTGAGGCCCTGTCACCCATTGCATCGGTGATACTCCAAATCCCACCTTCATCAGCGGCCTCTGAAGAAACAGGTCACTTTTTGGGAATACATATACAAAGGTGCGCAAGAGAGTGGAGAAACTGGTGGCTATCCGGGCGAACCTACAACTTATTGAGCCAGATACAGAAGTGTCCACCACACAGCTGGACAGTGACACAGAGGAGGAAATGGACACATCAGAGTCAGAGTCAGAGAATCAGGAGGAGCAATAATGAGCAGAAGACTCAAAAGGGACAAAATAAGGACAAATTACAGGCTAAATAAGCTGACGCACTTTTTATTTTAGATGGGTCTTTTTTGTGGGAGTTTAATAAAGTTCAAAATTATAACCTAAATAAAGTTTTGAAAGCCTGTTTTTATTTGTATGGAACAGTATGTCTAATTTGATGACAAAGATAATAAGGGTCAGAGACAAAAACCATCAGTGTGCAAAAAACTCAAAATTCCCATAAATTCCCAAAAATTCCCATGGAAAGTTTCCTCTTAAAAATTCCCAGAATTTTGCAACCCTAGATCTGATAGAGGTGTTTAAACATTAAGGATTTGATAAGGTAGGTATGGAGAAACTATTTTCTCTGGTGAGGGAATCCCGAACAAGGGGGAATAATCTTAAAATTAGAGCTAGGCCATTCAGGAGCAAAAACAGGAACTACTTTTTAAACACGAAGAGTAGTAGAAAACTAGAACTCTCCCCAAAAAGCTGTGGCTGCGAGAACTGTAGCTTTCAAGACTGAGATAGATAGATTTGTGTTAGTTAAGGATATCAAGGGATATAGAGCAAAGGCGGGTAAATGGAGTTGAAGTGCAGATAAGCAGTGCTCTAATTGAATGGCATTGCAGGCCCGAGGGACTGAAAAGTCCTAGTATTCAACAAGTTAATTTTTCCTGCCGATTCATCATCCTAAAAAAAAACAAAAGTTGCGGAGTGCATCCAAAGCCACTTTCTTCACAAAGATGCATACCACTAGCTGACACACAGATTTAACCTGGCCAGGCTTTAATGCATTTCCTGAAGATTAGTTGAATAGTTCATCGATGGAGGACATTTTTAAGCACTCTGGTTTTATTATAGGATTTAAAGTTCTCCCTTCCCTCTCCAGCAGTATGCGTACAATAAACACTATTGATTCTAGTTGGTTCAAATTTTATGTTGAATTTTTTAGAACCCCAACATACTTGAATGAGCCCTGTTTTTCGAATCCATTATCATGCTGTAAATGGAAAAAAAATTGACAGCCATTAGGGAATTCTGCTAACTGGCTTTAATTGCAGATATATTATTCAGGAGCAGAGGAAGTCATCCAGATAACTTCACTAAAGCTATTAGATCCTCCAAATTTGATAAATAAAAAATAATACATTGTCACAGGCTGAAAAAAGTGCATAGTGGCATGTTGATACTCCAAAAAACATTTTATAATTTGTGCACTGTGGTAAACATTTCCAAAAGGATTTTTATTCTTTATCATGCCCGTGATTTATGAAAAGCTTTATTTTGCACTGCAGATGTTATAGACAAAAGATTCAAATGCCAAAGTGCTCAAAATGCCAAATTCATTTTTCCCCAATATATCTGATGCAGGATGTAAGCAAAGATTTGTTGCAATTACATATCTTCTATTGCTCTTGGGTTTAGTTTTAGAAAGGTTACTGAACTTTTAATGCTCAACCACACAGCTCATTAGTAAACAGCTGCTTTCTAGCACTAAAAGAGGAATAGATAGGAAAGGAAATGACAAGCTGCTTTTTTCTTTAAATCTACTTATGGCATATTTCGTTCTCACTAATTGGAAGTATATTCCATCATAGGCACTCCTTTGCACCAATCAAATAGAGCAGAAAGTGGTTTGCAAGTAACTTTTACGTTACGATTGGAGTAACTCAGTTTCTAAATAATGCCAAGTATCAATTTAATAACTTTAGAAAACTGCAAAGCCTTTGTCATCAGTCACACATGTATCTTACGACTGCTTTGAATGTTGCAAGAGTGCCATATCTGCAACCTACAGCATTAAAAGGAAACATAATTGCCATTGTAAACTAGCTTAAAGCATTGACAAGCGATGAGAAAACGCACAAGTGGCACCATTCTCTTGGGCCATCAAAATAGTGCAGGTATTTGGAGCGTCAACCATTGCATTTAAAAAGATGTCGAAGCTAGGCAGTCAGCTCCAATCACACTGAAATTTGAGATAAAGGCTCCAGGTAAGAATAGAATACAGGTCATCCTACTCCTGACAGACAACTAGGATTATTTGGCAACTTTTCAGTGTCAACGCTGAAGCTGAAATTAATGCTTTTTTTTATTCCAATACCATAGTCAGAGTAGAAAGAAGAAAATCCCTGTGGAACTGCTAGTACTCAAAAGGTTAAATCAGATTGATTTACTTGTCTTGTGGAAGATGTATTCCTGCAGTAATTGTATTAGTTACAAAACCACACTTTTTTTTTGGATCAAATCTGCTAATCAAATTTGATTTTGTTAGGCATAAAAAGTTGAATTTTAAATGAAATGGTTCAATAAACTAAAAGGGAATTTTTTTGAAATAAAAAGCAAATTTGCAACTTTTATCTCGTACCTTCCAAGCAGGTTTGCTCATGTGCCACATCGTGAATTTGCATTTATTAGCACCTTATGCCCCAAGGACATGTCAAAGTGCTTAATTAATAATGTTTTTTTTTAAAAAAATTAAGTACAGTCATTTATTTAGGCAAACATGGTAGACAATTGTTCACAGCAAGGTCTCAGACAGCAAATGACCAGTTATTCTATTTTGTGCGTGTGGTGGCAATGATTTGAGGAAGCAATGCTGACCAGGACAGCAGGAGAATTCCTTTTTCTTCTAATTGTGCCACAGGAACTTTTACATCCACCTGAAAAGACAACTAGGGCTTCAGTTTAACAGACTGCATTTCCAGTGGCACAGCATTCCCTCAGTTCTGCAATGAAGTGTCGGCCTAGATTATGCGATTGTCCTGGATTGAAACTTGAATCCATAACCTTCTGGCGTATTTGAGAATGATACCAACAGAGGCAAATTGACTTGAACTTTATTATAGAGTTCAAACTGCGAGTTGAAAGAAGGGTTTGGCACAAAAAGGTATAATGGAGCTTTTTGAAAGCAGCTATACCAATATAGAAACGTCAACTCAAATTTCTCTCCACGGATGTTGCCTGACCTGAGTTTTTCCAGCATTTTCTGTTGTTATTTTAGATGATATAGGAGTTCTGCTTGAGGTCATAAATGCTAGCATTTTAATTAATTTTAAATGTAATTTTTTTTTTATTTCATGTGTTCGTGTATTTTTTTTTTGAAAGTGATCCCCATTCATACTTAGGGGAGTTCCGTACATACGGAATCCCCCAAGTATGAATGGGGATTCCCTTCTTTTGTTGGTTGGGCCGGCCCACGTGATCCCAGGGGTGCTTGCGAACAGCATGTGCCCCGGGTTACGTGGGCCTCTACCCGCGGGTACCCGGAGAGGCCCAGGAGTGTGAATCTCCGTACCTCCTGGACCACCAGGTAAATTCGTAGATTTTTTGCAGGTCAGAGGCATCCGCCTGCGGGAAGCCTCCTACCGCAAATATTGGGCCAGTGCGTTGGCCAGTGTGTTTCTTTCTACAATCAACAGCTATACCAAATCATCCCGTAATCTCCTCCATTCCAAATGAAAATAACCTGAATATTTCCCGCAAGTTTTTCTTCAGATTTTTATATTGCCTCACACTAGAAAGCATCCTATTATGGAGACCCCAAAACTGCATAGAGTATTCACATTATAGATTCACCATTATATCGAAGGTCAAGTAAATCAAAATCTCAAAATCCCTCTGCTCTTTTGCATTACCCAGCTTCCCCCCCCCCCTCCCGCTCCCAAAAAAGAGTAGAATTGTTAGTTTTGAAAAATATGTACATCACATTTACTGACATTGAATTCCATCTTTTGCCCACCATCCCTTCAATCTTCCTTTGGTCCTCAGGATTATTTATTACACCCATTTTAGGATTATCTACAAATTGGAACTCCACTCCCTCTAGCCCTATATCCAAATCATTGATGATCCAAATCATGAACAGCGTGGTCCCAGACAGAATCCAGTGGGACACAGCTACCCACCTCCAACTACTTCGAGAAACTGCCCTTAACCCCTACTCTTTCTTCCCTGCTTACCAGTTTTTAAAAATCACATTTGCTACCCTCACTAATTCCATACCCTTCAATTTTCAAAGACTTTCTGAAAGCCCATGTACACCATACCCACTGCATTTCCCCATCTGCTATATCGAAGAACTCTATCAGAGCTTGTCAAGCACAATATTGTCTGAAATTCATATGGTCGGCTTCCAATTATGCTCTCTTTATCTAGATATTTAGTGATCTCATCTTTTTAAAAAATTCAACATTTTCACTGCCCAGATGTTAAATTAACTGGCTTGTAATTACCTGGGCTAATCCAGTCTTCCTTTATTTAAAAAAAAAATGGGCATTACGTTCACCATTCTCCAGTACACTCAACAGAAACTTCAAATGTGATTTCCAGAGTCTCTGTCTTCCTTAATTTCCCTCGGGATCCTTGGATGTTTTCAGTCATGTCCCAGCACTTTGTGCTCCTTTACTTAACTAACATTTCTAATATTATTATATCTCATCTTGCTTTTGCTTAATTCTAGATTTACCTGCTCTCCAATATTGTTCTCTTTTGTAAAGAATGAAGCAAAGTACTTTTTAAATATCCCCACCAACATCAGTTTATCCTCTAGCTCATCTTCGCTCATGGATCCAATCTCACATTTAACAATTTTTTTTTTTCCCCCCAATTGATACTTGTAGAATACATCACTTGTTTTTATACTGAGATTCTCTCCTCATACTCCCTCTTTGCTTTCTTTTTCCCTCTCAACCTCTAATTTAATCATACTTATAGGCCCCATATGCTACCTACAATTGTAGTTTGTTTCTAACTTCTACTTATCCACAGCATCATAAAACTTGAAGAAGGCGTCTCCTTTTTTTAAAATGGTATATATTTATTCTGCAACTTTGCAAATCTCCTTTTAAAAATCTCATCATTCACTGTAGTCCTATGTGTCAATTTCTCTTTCGAACTCACCCCTCTTCTAAAATCTGCCCTATGCAAGTTTGGTGCCGACTTGTACTAACTTTTTCCCCTTTCTATTTGGATCTTAAACCTGATCATATTATAGTCACTACTCCCAAGGTGTTCACCCACATTTAATGTGTCTATTTGATCTGTTTCATTGCTCATAACTAAATCGAGCAGTGCCTCTCCCCTTGTAGGCATATGAACAGACTGCTTGAGGAAGGAGTCCTACATATATTTCAATAATTGCCTTTTGAAAGGCTGTGTTGGGCTCAATAATTTTTGGCTGCCTGTCAGGTCGGAAAACAAATCGGCAGGTAGGAAATGGGAGTTGATGGGAAAGTTATGAAGCAGCATTGCACTTTAACCCCCCATTTGATAGCCGACAAAGTGCAGGTACTTAACAGTGAGTACCATTACAAACTTTATTTAATAAAACTGGATAGTTTTACTGTAATTGTTCAACTCTGAATATTGAATTGTTAAACTCATTCGAATGTAATATGCTCTGGCAAAGGAGGAGTAGTTCAATTGATTAAGTTGTCTATTCTCATTCTGCAGTTAGTTATTTTTCAAGCTCATGAAGAGAGGCCTGCCCAAAAGCTCAGCCATATCCTACTCTCCTTTCTTACCCTCCCCCTTTCATAATTTGGCAACGACCGTGTGATACTATTTTGAATCAACAAGATTTGAAATCTCGACGTACAGCAGCTAAACTAAAGCAGACTGAAAAACATGGATCACAGACATCCAGCACCAACAAAGGCAACTGACTGCCTCCCCAAAACGGGGATCAAAGCTGGCGGAGACAGACACAGTTATAACAGCCATGCAAGAAATCTAATCTTTTAAAGATGCCATCAAATCAAATCCTTTCACTTTGTAAAATCAATGGAGGAGTGGAGTCATTCTGATCTGAATACCATGACTCCCTTGAAATGTTTAATGCAGACATCAAATTTCAAATTGGTGTCCTTCAAATTCAAATGTTGAAATAATTAGACACAGCTAGCAACTCATCATTCTTATCTATGCTATTTAGCATTGGTGACAAAGAAAACAGAAAATTATTAAAATGCCACGATCAGGTTATTGGTATTTTAGATGCGGACCAACCCGTTATAGTATCATTCCTTTTTAATTTCAGCTGGAGACCAATCTCACAATGAGGTACATAAATAAAAAGCACCAGCATTATGGCTTGTACACATGCAGACTCACTGCCAGAAGACTTAATCTCTCCACCAGACAGATAATTCACTAATTAAATTGTGCATCTACCAGTAATATTGAGCTACTGAAGTCTTGGTTTTCTCACCCATAAATATCTGATGGCCAGGAGTTTGTTACAGATTTTGAAGATGGGGGGTTGTGGAGAAGGGGAAATGCGTACCACACTCCTCCACTGCATATTTTCTGCTATCATTATCATAGAATAGTTACAGCACAGAATGCGGCCATTCGGCCCGTCGAGCTCGTGCCAGCTCTGCAAGAGCACTTCAACTGGTCCCACTCCCGCACCCTTTCCCTATAGCCCTGCAAGTTTTTTTTTCCTTCAGGTACTTATCCAACTCCCTTTTGAAAGCCGGTGATTGAGTGTGCCTCCACCACCCTTTCAGGCATTGCATTCCAAATCCTAACCACTCGCAGAGTAAAAAAGTTTTTCCGCATGTTGCCTTTGGTTCTTCTGCCAATCACCTTAAATCCGAGTCCTCTGGTTCTTGACCCTTCTGCCAATGGGAACAGTTTGATCTACCTTGTCCAGACCCTTCATGATTTTGAACACCTCTATCAAATCTCCTCTCAAACTTCTCTACTAGAAGGAGAACAACCCCAGCTTCACCAGTCTATCCACGTAACTGAAATCTCTCATCTCTGGAATCACTCGTAAATCTTTTCAGCACCCTCTCCAAGGCTTTCACATCCTTCCTAAAGAGCGGTGCCCAGAATTGGACACAATACTCCAGTTGAGGCCGAACCAGTGTTTTATACAGGTTCATCAATTTCCACGCTTTTGTACTCTATACCTCTATTCATGAAGCCCAGGGTTCCTTAAGCATTCCATAAGCTTCTTTTAAAAACTGCTTGCTCAACCTGCCCTGCCACCTTCAACGATTTGTGCACATATACCCCTAGGTCTCTCGGTTCATGCACCCCCTTTAGTTAATGTTAATATTTCCTCTCCTCATTCTTTCTACCAAAGTGCATCACTTCGCACTTTTCTGCGTTAAATTTCATCTGCCACGTGTCTGCCCATTCCAGCAGCCTGTCTAAGTCCTCTTGAAGTCTTATCACTAGCTTCCTCACTGTTCACTATAAGTTTTGTGTCATCTGTAAATTCTGAAATTGTACCACATACATCCATATCAAGTCATTAATATACATCAAGAAAAGTAGTGGTCCTAGAATCAGCCCCTGGGGAACACCACTGTATACCTTCCTCCAGTCCAATAATCAACCGTTCACCACTACTCTCTGGTTTCCTGTCATTTAGCCAATTTCGTATCCATGCTGCCACTGTCCCTTTTATTCCATGGGCTTCAACTTTGCTGGCAAGCCTATTATATGACACTTTGTTGAACGCATTTTGGAAATTATGTACACCACGTCAACCGAATTGCCCTCATCAACCCTCTCCATTATCTCATCAAAAAACTCGATCAAGTTGGTTAAACACGATTTGCCTTTAAACAAATCCATGCTGGCTTTCCTGAATTAATCCACACTTGTCCAAGTGACTGTTAATTTTGTCCCCGATTATTGTTTCTAAAAGCTTCCCCACTACAGAGATTAAACTGACTGGCCTGTAGTTGCTGGGTTTATCTTTATACCCTTTTTTGAACAAGGGTGTAACATTTGCAATTCTCCAGTCCTCTGACACCACCTCCATTTCTAAGGAGGATTGGAAGATTATGGCCAGTTCCTCCGCAATCTCTTCCTTCACTTCCTTCAGCATCCTAGGATGCATCCCATCTGGTCCTGGTGACTTACCTACTTTAAAGTACAGCCAGCCTTTCTCGTACCTCCTCTATCCCATTAGATAGCAGACAATAAGTAGATTATTTTGTCTTTAAATGTTGCTACCTAGCCAATGTCAACAACTGTTATAGTTTGCCTTCAGCAAGACGGGACTCCAGTAAACACAAGTGATATTTGGTTTTGTTTGTTGAAATCAAAACACTATTTGCCACATTAGCAAGTCACATCACCTCTCTAGTGGCAAGAGTTACTGGAACAGAAAATCAATTCAGTGGATAGCAACGTATATTCAACTTTGCTGCTGCGGAGGGCAATTTTCATTTTTGGCAAAAAAGTAGGTTTACTAATGGCAAAAGCAACAGTAAATCTACTGCTAACTGCCTCAGGGGAAGAATGAGGAGGCAACATAGCAGATTTTGATCCTACGGCTTTTAACTCTAGGTAAGCAGAGCAGAGAGATGTACAGGGTTACTCATCAATGCAAATAAACAGCTATGAAGGCATCCGAATAAAAAAAAAAGTGCAAAATTTGTGGAACATGGGTAATTTTTAATTTGCAACTGCAGAATGTTTTTGATCGCAATACTGTTTGAAATGAAAGCTGCAAAAAAAAGGCTTTTTAAAAGTAAAAGTTCAATAGCAAAACATGAAACACAAAACTCCAACGCAACAGCTTCAGAAAAAAAGTCCAATTGATGTTTAATTAATTACTCTGCTAACAAGCTCAAACAATTCCAGAAAACACCATGGCCTCACTGTGTAGTACTGAATAGCATTTTTGTACAAAGGGGAGGGAGAGCAATGGAAGAAGCACGTTGTGTTTGAGGCAGTAATATCAAGCATGGTAAAAACAAGGGCCCTGATGACACTCAGATTGATAAACAGCAGTGAAAGAAATGGGTTACCTCATGTGTCACTAAGTACAGGAGACCTGTTGTGTCCATGCGTTAATAGAGACACTGAAGGCAGGAGTTGGTTTCACAGGTGTTTACTGAACAAAGTCTGGAGGTGAACTAACTGATACAACACAATATACAGGCTTATATAGCCCGAGTGGCCATTACCGGCATTACAGTACACAGGGGGCTCTTAAAGGCACATACACTACAATTCCTCCCCTTTTAGCCAACCAATACATAATATTTTATAAGTAATCATTAATTACATGTTACAAGAATAATCTACACATTGCTGCAGTAAATCAATTATAAGTCAGTCTCTCTGGAGGCTTCCTGACTCGGTCCGGATAACGCCTCGGTGGTGTAGTAGTTTCTGGTGGTGTAGTAGGTTCTTTTGGCAAGGCTGATTCGGCTTGAATGCCAGTGTCGGGTTCATCTGGTTCCAGTATCACCGGATCGGAGGTGGATACTATGGGTATCTCTACTTCATCATTAGGCCTATAGAGTTGTGGTGTAGGTTGTCCCTTTTCGGATGACTATGATTTGGTCAGCATGGCGCCTTATGCTTTCTCCAATGTCCACAGTATACATCAGCAGTCCTAGTCGTGTGCAAATAGTTCCAGGCTGCCATTTCTCGGTACGGTAAGTCCGGGCAAAAACTTGTTGACCTATCTGGAAGTTCTAGTTGGCCTTTCATTCATGCCTTGAAAACTGCCGGTTTCTCCACGTCCCTTCTGATGTTTGGCTTGATCAAATCCAGCTGGCATCTTAGGCTTCTATTGAAGAACATCATGGCGGGAATTTGGTTTGTAACCATATGTGTTGCATTCCTGTATGCAAACAAGAAGTTATCTACCTTATGCTGAAGATTTATGTGTTCCATTACCCATGGCCTTTATGGCCTTCTTGAAGTCTGGAACAAACCTTTCAAGCCAATCCATTGGTGGCGGGATGGTATGGGGCGGACGTGTAGTACTTAACCCATTGTTTTTTTTAAGAACTTCCTGAATTCTTCGGACACAAATTGCGGTCCATTATCAGAAACAGATCTGTTCAGGTAGCCCATTCCTGGCAAATATGGTCCCTTAATACTGAGTGATGGTTTTTTCCGTGGTGGTGGAGGGCATCTTTATTACCTCTGGCCACTTGGAGTGTGCATCAAACCGCGATTAAGAACATTGAGTCCATAAATGGACCAGCAAAGTCAATGTGTACCCTTTGCCATGGAGATGAGGGCCACTCCCATGGATGTAGAGGGGCTTGTGGTGGAGCGTTTTTGGGACCTTCGGGCATCCTAGGCAGCTCTTGGCCATTTCTTCGATGTCTCCATCGATACCTGGCCACCATACAAACGCCCTGGCTAGGTTCTTCATTTTCACTCCACCCAGATGCCCCTCGTGAAGCTCCTTTAGCACTTTGTCCTGGAGTTTGGGTGGAATCACCACTCTGGATGCACACATCAAGGTTCCTCGGCACACTGACAGCTGTTCTCTTCTTTGCGAGAATGCTGGCAACAGTGGTTCGCCATGTGCTGCCATCCCTTCACCGTTAAATCGTAGACTCGTGAGAGAGTCGGGTCATTTCTCGTTTCCCTTTCAATGCAGAATTTTGTTACTGGTAAAACATTCGACTATGGTTGAGTGGAACATCTCCACTGGGTCCACTGTAGGTGCCTCTTCTACCGTTGGCAACGGTAGGCGCGATAAACCGTCAGCATTCCCATGCTGTTTTGATCCTTTGTATTCTATGTCATATTGGTGTGCCCTAGATAAAAGGGGACCACCTCTGTACTGTCATAATGGGAACACCCTTTTTAGGGTTGAATATGGAGATGAGGGGTTGATGGTCAGTCAACAAGGTAAATTTTGTCCGTGTAGGTAATGGTTGAATTTCTTCACTCCCCATACCAGGCTGAGAGTGCTTCCCTGTCGATTTGGGCACAGTTACGCTCAGCTGAGTTCAATGAGCGTGACGCAAAAAGCTATCGGCCGTTCTGAGCCATCAGGGAATCTATGCGATAATACCGCTCCTACGCCCGTAAGGGGATGCATCGCACGCCAGTCTGATTGGCAGTGATGGGTTGTAATGAGCCAAAACTTCCTTGGACGTGATTAAGTCTTTGCATTTATGGAAGGCACGTTTACCAGTCTTCGCTCCATTTCCAAATTACTCCTGTTTGTAGCAGTTCATTAAGAGGGTGTAGAAGAGTTGATAAGTTTCGGTAAAAATTTATGATAGTAATTTATTAATCCTAGAACGACCTTAATTGTGAGACATTTTTCAGGTGCTGGGCTTTTTATGACCGCTTCAATTTTTTTCAGGTGACTTATGCCAACCCTTCCTTATTAATTACTAGCTGAAGTGCCCGCGGTGCCGAGGCTTTTTCGAGGAGGAATGTTGTTGTTGGGAGAGAGAGAGAGAGAGAGAGAGAGAGAGAGAGCGAGCGAGCGAGCGAGCTGATGGGGGGGCGGTGGGGAGGGGGGGAGGGGGGGGGGGGGGGGGGGGGGGTGGGGGGGGGGGGGTGGGGGGGGGGGGGTGGGGGGAGGAGTGGTGCGACTGGGGGGGGGGGGGGGGGGGGGGGGAGGGAAGGAGGGAGGGAGGGCGGGAAGGGGGAGGGAGGGGGGGGGCGGGGAAGGGGAGGGGCAGGGGGGGGGAGGGGAGGGCGGGGGGGCGGCTGCCGCCCGCCCCCCCCCCAGGGTCGCAGCACCCCCCCCCACCCCCGAGGGTCGCGGGCCACCCCCTCCCCCGAGGGTCGCGGGCCTCCCCCCGAGGTGAAGACCGCCGATTGCGCGCGCAGCAGGAGCTTGAGATGCGGCGTGTCCTCTCGGCCGGTGGACCCGGTTGCCAGGGCAACCGTGACGCTGACCCAAGCCCCCCCCCCCCCCCCCCGGTGAAGGGACCGCCGATTGCGGCTGTGCGAGACATCCAGCGTGGCCCGGTTGCCAGGGTAACGGCTGGACGCTCAGCAAGCCCCCGCCCCCCCCGGCCGAGCCAGAGACGTCTCAGCTCCTGCTGCGCGCGCACACCCTAGTCGGCACTGGGCTGAGGCTCGGCCCTCCAGGCCTTCGAGTGGGGCCGGGAGGTGCCTAGCTCGGGCGTGGGTGCGGAGGAGATGCCGAGGCTTCTAGGCCTACCTGGAAAAACGGGAAAGGTAGGAAAATTAATGAGATTAGATAAGTTTAATTACTTTCTAAATCATTTTTTTTTTAAAACAATATATGTGTTTTTAAAAGCAACGTTTTTTTTTAAAGACGCAGAAAGCGGGAAGAAGAAAGGAAAAGTTTGGAATCAAGATGGCTGGCGACTCACCTCGGTTCAGAACGATAAAGCCCGCCCACAACGCGCACCAATTGGCCCGGCAGCACACGCCAGCAACCCGGCGTACGATTGGTCGAGCTCGGAGGTCACTCTGTCGCTAATGAGCGGGAACGTTGAAGGTTTTTTGGGATACCGCGGGGCGGGAATTTAGCCCGGCCGAAAAGTAAATACGCTTAAAACCGTCTCGGAAGCGTAAGCTTTCTTTGGAGGTAACGCGCGCGTAGGTACGCCCTGTAACTTGAGTGCATACCCATAAGCACCACGCGATGACAGATAGACAGATAGAAGTACCGATTTATATATATATATATATATATATAGATGTGGCCACAATATATTTGATTCTGGAAAAATTCGCACTTGGGGCGATTTGCTCGTAGGCCCCGTTCTCCTCAGCCTAGTGAGCACCTGCTCCAAATTGGCAAGGTGCTCGTTGTCGTTTTCTCTGTTACAAGGATGTCGTCTAGGTAGCATTGAGTCCCCGGATCCTTGCAGGACTTGCTCCATAGCTCTTTGCCAGATAGCTGAAGCTGATGCTACTCCAAAAACCAGTCGATTGTACCCGGTACAGGCCTTTGTGCGTGTTTAATCGTGAGATACTTTTTAGAGGCCTCTTCAACCTCCATCTGTAGATATGCCTGTGCCAAGTCATTTTGGTGAAACGTTTCCCTCTGATAATGAGGCGAAAATAGGATACTGTACCGTGTGAAGGAACCGGGTTTTACAGTCACCTTGAAGTCTCCACAGATGCGAATTTTTCTCTGTTCTTCAGATTTATTAGTCAACGTTTTCTTCACGACCGGGACGATGGGTGTTGCCCACTCGCTCCAATCTATCTTGGATAATACGCCTGCCTTTTCCAAATTCTCCAGCTCTGCCTCGACTTGCTGGACGAATTGCGTATGGCACCGGCCTTGCCTTAAAAACTTGGGAATTGCCCGCATCTTCCACTTTTATTGAGGCGGTGATGGCCTTTCAAGGTTCCTAGTTTCTCTTGAAACACTTCCTTGGCGTTGGCCAAGATGTCTTTTAAATCGTTCAGATATGAACGTCATCATCATTTTTTTCCTTACTGGCCACCGTCAGCGCCTGAATGGAGTGCCAGTCTAACGTATCTTCCTGATCCATTCACGTCCCAACAGCGGTGGACCACCATCTTGTAGAACGTATAAATACAACTTCTGTATTTCCTTGCCGTTGTATACACAGGCACCCTTATTTTTCCTTTGGGGTATACTTCTCTGCCCCGTATATGTTTTCAAGATAATGGATGTGTCTTTTAAAGGTATATGCGGATATAGCCCGCTCGTAATCCCGTCAATTTATGACGGTCAGAGCTGATCCTGTATCTAGCTCCATTTTAACTGGGGACCCCGCCTATCGTGAGGGTAACCCAAATGGTCTGGTAATCATCTTTGGGCAAGTACATTATGTAATTTGAGACAGCTTAGTCTCTGGTTTCCGGAGTCGCTATCGCTCTTCTGGTCTTCGGAGCTACTGTCCCGTCATCATTTGTACCTTTCTGTACTTTTCTTATTGATTTTTTTTTCCCGGTCAGTGGATTTTTTTTTGTCCAGATTCAGCATACCCGTGCAATGTGTCCAATCTTTCCGCATTGCCTGCATGCTTTGTCCTTGAACCAGCAGTCCCTCTGGTCATGGGTAGATCTGCCGCAGCTATAACATCTCTCGAAACCCTGTGTCATTTCATGGGTGCCGAAGTCCTGTGTCTTTTGCTGTACCTCTGCAGCGCCTCTTGCGGCTGCTTCGTATGATACAGCCATACTGAAAGCCTTGTCCAGTGTCAAATCTTTCCTCAGAAAGCAGCCTTTTCTGTGTTCCTTCACTTAGGAGACCGCAGACGAATTTGTCGCGAAGAGAATCTGCCAGTCCTGCCCCGAATTGGCAGTGCCTTTGATAGCTTTCTTATTTCGGTGAGGTAATCAGCATTACTTTCATTCTTGTGCTGATTCCTCTTGAAGAATTTGAATCGTTCCGCTATCAGCAGCGGTGGTTGGGTTTAAGTGCTCCTGTAGGGTATCAACAATTTCCTTAAAATTCTTGTCCTTTGGTTTTGGCTGGAGTGATTAAGTTTCGTAAACAGCCCGTATGTCTTTGCGCCCATTAGATTTAGAAGTACTGACGCCTTTTTATCATTTTCTATTCCATTTGCTGTGCAATATACCTCCACTCTTTCCACATGTGGTCCAATCCTCTATATCGTTATCAAAAGCATCAATATTGCCAGCCTTAGGCATCCTGGAAAAAAAATGGCGCTTCCCGCGCTTTTCTTTCTTTCCTGCAGAAAAGATATGGCGCTTCCCCGCCGCTGCTGCTGCTGACAACGCGGTTTTTCCGTAGGGTTTTTTTATTTTTATTTACAGGTGGAGACTCGTTCCCGCCCGACTCTCCTCTGCTAGGTCCGAACGCCGACCTGCTTTGCAGCGTTGGCCGTCTCCCCGAGTGCTCCCCCCCCCCCCACCCGCGTCTGTTTCTGCTTGCCTCCCGCCTCTTCGCTGCTTGGCCTCGCTGCAGAGCCTCGCCCGCCGCCCAGGAAGGATTATTGCAGTACCTGCCACCAGCTCGGCTAGCTGGTGAAACCACAGCTTTTCTTTTTTTTTTCTTGCTTTTCTTCGACTTTGGACGTCTGAGGGATCGATGTCTTTGAGGTGCTGCCGAATTGCAGGCAAGTCCGTTTCCAATTCGTCGCCACTGTTGTGTCCGGTGTTAATAGAGACACTGAAGGCAGGAGTTGGTTTCACAGGTGTTTACTGAACAAAGTCTGGAGGTGAACTAACTGATACAACACAATATACAGGCTTATATAGCCCGAGTGGCCATTACCGGCATTACAGTACACAGGGGGCTCTTAAAGGCACATACACTACAAGACCAACAATGCATATAATGTTCCAAGTTCTGGAATTCCCTCCCTAAACCTATCCCCTAATTTAAGATTCTCCTTAAAACCTACCTCTGATCAAGCTTTTGGTCAGGTGACTATCTTTATTTGGCTCACTGTCAAACTTTGTTTGATCACTCCTGTGAAGCGCCATGGGATGTTTTACTACGTTAAAAGACACTGTATAAATGCAAGTTGCTGTTGTGGTGCTGCTCATGGAACTGTACTCCAGTACGAGTCACTACCTTCAAAACAGTAACCATCAATTTTAGTGTCTTTCAAATATTAAAGATCCCAAAGCATATTACTGGGGTAGAACTGGACACTGAGCTGTAACTAGAGAAATTAGGGAAGTGAATACAGCTGTAAAGAAATTTTGAGGGTGTGTTTGAAGTAGAAGAGCGAGGTAGAAAGGCAAGGAGGCTTAGCCACAGAATTTTGAGTGTGGTGACTGAAAGGTGTCATTAATAGTGGATTGGGCTGGGTGGAAAATGTACAATAGACCACAGCTGGAAAAACAGAGCTGGAGCTGAAGCAGACGAAGATTAGAGGTAGAGTGAAGCAATGGATGAAGAGTCAAAAGAGAACATGAAAAACTATGGATAAAAAAGGTGCATTGGAACTTTCAATATTTAATAAGCCTTTTTAGGCTGGGTACTGGTTTTGCCTTTTAACCCCACCTGCAGATTACCTTCCACTGACAAGGCTTTCATAATGAATCAGTCACTCCTTCAAAGCAGAGATACTAACAGTGCAAGTATGAATAAAAGTAATACTCACTGAATAGGCACCAATTAGGAATGCTGCATTAGCTCGTTTTCGTTGGTCAAAGCTGGTGTAGTGGACGATCTTCTTTCTTGACAAAGTAAACGACTAAGGGGAAAAGAATGTTCATATGTTTAAAAAAAATCCAGATAGTATTATGAAGAAAACATCTAAACACAGCTTTACAGTAAATTACTACAAAATCTTGAACTTGGCATCACTCCATAGACAATTCCTGATACATACTCTACAATGGGGTTGAATGGGTTATTCATCAGCATTAGAAAACAACCTTTTGAAGATTCCCCATAGCATATCTTAATACATTAGAGGCCTCTTTTGAGTTTAGGCATGGAAAGGTATCTTTGTCTTCTGCAGGATCAAATTAACCTTCCCAGAAAGAATCTGTATCGGTTAACCATTTTGTCATTTTAAACCACAGACACACAGCTGCATAATTATTAGAACGAGCTCAGACTTTAGCAATTGTCCAGCATAAGATACAACAGGTGAAATGTGTGTTTGCTTCACTATCTTAGTCATGAAGAATTATAGCAACATAGTCTTATGTAAAATGGAGCTATAAGTCAGGATTAGTATCACTTGGCACCAACAATGGGCCATATTAAAAGATACAAAGAGCTGACCTCGGTGAAGGACACAAAGGATCACATGATACTTTAATCACATGGTTTTTTTAAAAATTATCCCAAGATCTTAATTCATCCTACAGTCAGACATTTCCCCTTAGACATATTTTTATATTATGAAATGCAGATAAACAATACTCGTGTTTGCACGTACAGTATCACAATAGAGACTGGCACACATAATCACACCGCTGACAAGTCACCCGTGCCCTTTTTAAGTGGCAGCAGCATAAAAACTGGCTTATATACACAAAAAAAATCACGATCATCAATTTTAATGTGGGGGGGGGGGGGGGTGGAGCTAAAATTACATTCCAACAATTTTTGACATGGGGGAAAACGGCAGAGTGGTGCAAAAGCCCCAGGTAAATATGAAGTAACATAATTAATGCCACAAGTCACCGACTCCACAACCTTTTCTTTCTTTTGCACCATTCAAGGGTCCCAATGATGTAGATGCATGAACCACTTCAGTGGTGCAAGTCCTCAGGAAAATCTGTGCCCATAACTATTTATTTCTTCATTCTAGATTTTGAACACATGACCTCGTAAACAGCCAGACTACACTGGTTTCTTTATCTCTTATTATGTGCAATATAGTGGTAACTTATGGCAATCTCTAAACTATTCCAAAAGTGAAATCAGCCTAACTCTCACTCCAACATTTAGATTCCTGTCTGGTTTTCACTGGTTGCAAGCAGTCAAATACTCCAGTTCCAAGCACTGTTAATGCTACAGAACACAAAAAGGTACAAATAGCTTGAACTCTTAAGTTGCAAATCTGCCTGACCATCAAGCGGCAGTTGCTTCTTTTCCTAGTCTTCTCCACCCCCCCCCCCCAACTAGAGGCAAGTAGCACAATACAATATCCTTCACCACTTCAGACAAAAGCAGTTATTATTTGTGATACACTGCCCTATTAGCTCATCAGTAATCACGCAAAGGGCTAAAGTGAAAGTCTTATGGATTTGTTTTGCAATTGTCAGCTGCTGAAATACTTTTCATACTACACAAACAGCAGCTGATGAGAGAGGTTAGTACACCTCCAAGAACCTGGATTCAGATCCAGCTCATGACGTGATGAGATCTTGGCACACTGCCAGTTGTTCATAAAGTCAGCTTGCTGCAGCCTCAATCCTGCTTTTGAGTGGATGTGGATCCACAGCACAAAATCTGAATAGATGAAATTAGCTATCTAAAACAAAAAAATGCTGGAGTCTGCCTCCAAGGTGAGCATTCAAAAATCAGAAAGCCTTACCACTGAAGTCCTGGTATTAGAAATACTGTACATGGATTATGGTGAAGGCTGGTTACCAAAAGAAGAAGAAAATCACCCATGCGCAGCTAGTTTGATAGGTCATTCTTGGCTCCTGCCAAGTGTTATGGTATTAAAAAAATGCAACCTTCCAAGTTTGCCAATCCAAGTCACCATCCAGTGAATGCAAGTAAGCACACATGTGCAACAAGTCTGATGCCTCCCATCACCAAAAAGGCTTTTGCTGCTCCCCATCAAATGTCATGCATAAAATGGTTACTTTGCCAAGAACTGCCAACACAATGGAAACAAAGTATAAGTCACAAATTCAGGAGAAGGTCATAGACTTAGGTAGCAGTGGGGAAATTAAAAACCAGAGCGGGTCAGGAAGGGGCAGAAGGTATGGAGTAAAAGGTAAAGTAATAAAAAAAGGGCAAAAGCAGGAACTAAGTGTCACAAAACATCTTTGAAAGTTCTCTATCTGAATGCACGTAGCATTCGTAACAAAATAGACGAGTTAATGGCACAAATAACTGCCTGGGAATTAAACATACCAGGTTATTTAACGATCAGGAAGGACAGGCAGGAAGGAAGGGGAGGTGGGGTGGCTATGTTAATAAAGGAAGGAATCACTAATACAGAGAAATGATATTGGGTCAAAAGATCAGGATAATGAAACAGTTTGGGTGGAGGTAAGGAATAATAAGGGGAAAAAAACACTAGTGGGCGTAGTCTATAGGCCTCCGAACAGTTGCAACTCTGTTGGACGGAGTATCAATCAGGAAATAGTTGAGGCTTGTAATAAGGGAGCATCTATAATTATGGGGGATTTTAACTATCATATTAATTGGACAAATCAAATTGGGCCTTGAGGATGAGTTCATTGAGTGTATTAGGGATGGGTTTCTTGAGCAGTATGTAACTGAACCGACCAGGGGGCAAGCAACCTTAGATCTGGTCCTGTGTAACGAGACAGGATTAATTAAAAATGTCCTAGTAAAGGATCCCCTTGGAATGAGTGACCATAACATGGTTGAATTCCATATTCAATTAGAGGGTGAGAAGGTTGGATCTCAAACAAGCGTGCTAAGCTTGAATAAAGGAGACTATGAAGGTATGAGAGCGGAATTGAGTAGAGTGGATTGGGAAAATAGATTAAAAGGGTAAGACGATACATGATCAGTGGTGTACATTTAAGGAGTTATTTTACAACTTCCAAAAAATATATATTCCACTAAGAAAAGGGTGTAAAAGAAAAGACAGCCATCCGTGGCTAAGTAAAGAAATTAAGGATAGTATTCGACTAAAAACCAAGGGCATATAAGGTAGCCAAATCTAGTGGGAGGATAGAGGATTGGGAAAACTTTAAAAGACAGCAAAAAATAACAAAAAGATTAAGGGAAGATAGATTATGAAAGTAAATTAGCAAAAAATATAAAAACAGATAGTAAGAGTTTTTATAGTTATATAAAAAGAAAAAGGGTGGCTAAAGTAAATGTTGGTCCCTTAGAGGATGAGACCGGGAAATTAATGGTGGGAAATATGGAGATGGCAAAAACACTGAATGAATATTTTGTATCAGTCTTTACAGTAGAAGACACTAAGAATATCCCAACACTGGACAAACAGGGGGCTATAGTGGGGGAGGAGCTAAACACGATCAAAATCACTAAGGAAGTGGTACTCGGTAAAATAATGGGACTCAAGGCGGATAAATCACCTGGACCTGATGGCTTACATCCTAGGGTCTTGAGAGAAGTGGCGGTAGGGATTGTGGATGCAGGGATTGTGGATGCATTGGTAATAATTTTCCAAAACTCCCTGGACTCAGCAAAGGTCCCGGCAGACTGGAAAACTGCTAATGTAACGCCCTTATTTAAAAAGGGCAGTAGACAGACGGCTGGAAACTATAGACCGGTTAGCTTAACATCTGTGGTAGGTAAAATATTGGAGTCCATTATTAAAGGAGACAGTAACAGGACATTTAGATAATCATAATTTAATAGGACAAAGTCAGCATGGTTTTATGAAGGGGAAGTCATGTTTGACAAATTTGCTGGAGTTCTTTGAGGAAGTAACGTATAGGGTGGATAAAGGGGAACCAGTGGACGTAGTGTATTTAGACTTCCAAAAGGCATTTGACAAGGTGCCACACAAAAGATTATTGCCTAAGATAAAAAATCACGGGATTGGGGGTAATATTCTGGCATGGATAGAGGATTGGCTATCTAACAGAAGGCAGAGAGTTGGGATAAATGGTTCATTCTCAGGCTGGCAATCAGTAACTAGTGGTGTTCCGCAGGGGTCAGTGCTGGGTCCCCAACTCTTTACAATCTATATTAACGATTTGGAGGAGGGGACCGAGTGTAACATATCAAAGTTTGCAGATGATACGAAGATGGGAGGGAAAGTAGTGAGGAGGACATAAAAAACCTGCAAGGGGACATAGACAGGCTAAGTAAGTGGGCAGAGATTTGGCAGATGGAATACAATACTGGAAAGTGTGAGGTTATGCATTGTGGCAGGAAAAATCGTAGAGCAAGTTATTATCTTAAATGGTAAGAAACTGGAAATGTACTGAAGTACAAAGGGATCTGGGGGTCCGGGTGCACGAAACTCAAAAGGTTAGTATGCTGGTGCAGCAAGTGATTAAGAAGGCCAATGGAATGTTGGCTTTCATTGCTAGGGGGATAGAATATAAAAATAGAGAGGTATTGCTTCAGTTATACAAGGTATTGGCGAGACCGCACCTGGAATACTGCGTACAGTTTTGGTGTCCATACTTAAGAAAGGACATACTTGCTCTCGAGTCAGTACTGTGGTAAACCACTGTCATACCTGTCTGTGTCTGTATGTGTATTCCACTAGGTACAGGTCTGGACATGCCTCGGCTGACTCCTCCCACTATTCCAGGTATATAAGTGACTACCTCCCAGTCCCTTAGTATTCTGGACGGGTCGACCACTCGAGACAAGACCTTCATTCTTTAGTTAATAAAAGCCTGATTGTTACTCGCTCAACTTCAGTCTTTTGAGTAATTGATGGCGCATCAAGTACAAAGAAGGTTCACTCGGTTAATCCCGGGGATGAGGGGATGGACATATGAGGAGAGGTTGACTAGATTGGGACTCTACTCATTGGAGTTCAGAAGAATGAGAGGCGATCTTATTGAAACATAAGATTGTGAAGGGGTTGGATCGGGTGGATGCGGGGAAGATGTTCCCAATGATGGGTGAAACTAGAACTAGGGGGCATAGTCTTAGAATAAGGGGCTGCTCTTTCAAAACTGAGATGAGGAGGAACTACTTCACTCAGAGGGTGGTAGGTCCATGGAATATGCTGCCCAAGCTACATCATTACATAAATTTAAAACAGAAATAGACAGTTTCCTAGAAGTAAAGGGAATTAAGGGTTACGGGGAGCGGGCAGGAATTTGGACATGAGTCTAGGTTCGGATCGGTCATGGCCCTGTGGGTAGCGGAGCGGGCCCAGGGGCCGTGTAGCCTGATCCTGCTCCTATTTCGTTTGTCTAATTCTGTTAGATTCAGGAGATGGTTCTGTGATTGTAGATTGGCGGTTAGGATCAGATCAGCCATGATCTTATTGAATGGCCTACTCCTGCTCCTATTTCTTATGTTCTTATGAGAAAAAGGAAGATAAATTGGCTTCAAAAGGCCAAAGGAGTACTAGCTGCCCAGACCAGGCTTTCCCTTGCAAGGGGCAATACAATTACTGATAAGCAAGAGAGAAAAAAAAAATCAACCATGGCTATCTGTGATACCAAGAAAGAGAAAAATGATCCAACACTGTCAAACAGGAACTGAAGCAACAAAAGTGTGGCTATCATTAGCCACTGTAAAAAATGGACATGGTTGCAAAAAGCCATAAAAAACAAAAATCACCTTTTCTCTCCCACCTAAAAAATAAGCAGCAGGAAACAACTTTTAACTTTATCAATTACTGTACTATAAATGGACAGTGACAAGAAAATATGACCTCCACTAACCCAACTTGAACCCTCCCATTCCTTCCTGTATACAATCAAAGCAGCTGTAGAATCATTTAGCAGCAACGTACCTAGCAACTTAAATGTAAACATACTAGCATGCACAGTTTAAAACTCGGCAAAGAAAATGAAATGTATTCCTTAAACCACATCAATTGTGATCTTGAGAGAAGCAGGAAGCTGTGGGCCTGGCTGCATCCAACTGCTTTGGACACTACTTTGTGCTTCCTGCTGAAGCTGGTCCATATTACAAACAAAATGGTTTTATGAAAACAAGACCAAAATTATTATCAGTGAATACTTAGTTTTTAAATAGAGATTTTTCCTTGATGCATAATCGTAGGCCTACCCACCATAGTTGGTGAAATATCACAAAAGACTAAGTTTCATCTAACCTCAGACAGACTACATTAAAATAGCTGCAGCACAGCTAGAGATCTGCAAAAAAAAGTCGTACGAGTCCTTTTTAAAAACAGGAAATTTCACAAGTGCAGCATTTTTATTGCAGTTGATCCTGCGAGTCTATGTCGCTTTCTACTGATGGGTGGCCTATGCTTGCCAGCATTGTCTATAATACAAGCAATTTACACCAACTCATATTTATATAGCACCTTTAATTCAAAGAAAATCCCAAGGTGATTCAGAGACATTATCAAACAAAATTGGATGATGAGCCAAAGGATGATAAATTAAGAGTAACCAAAAGCTTGGTCAAAGAGGTAGGTTTTACATAGGAGAGAGGAGGGTCGAGTCGCAGCAGTTTAGTGAGAGAATTCCAGAGTGTATGGCCTAGATGATTGAAGGCATAGCAGCCAATGGTGGGGCAAAGGATGTACAAGATGTCAGAGCCAAAAAGTACAGGGGTTGTAGAGTTGGTGGAGATTATAGAGATAGGAAGAGGAAAGGCCAGGAAGAGGATGACAATTTTAAATTGGAGGACCACGAATCAATACAAGTCAGCATGTTCAGTGGTGATGGGTGATCTGGACTTGGGTGTGGGATAGGATACAGGCAGCAGAATTTTGCATGAGCTGAAATTAATGGCGTATGGTAGGTCAGCCAGGAGAGCATTGGGATTGGAAGTAGACAGTCTTTGTGATTGGAAGATGTGGGGTCTGAAACTCGGCTCAGATTTGAATAGGACGCCAGGGCTGTGAACAGTCCGATTCAAACTGGGAAAATAGTTAGGGAGGGGGTTGGAATCAGTGGCAAGAGTACAGTGTTTGTGGCATGAACCCAACAGGAGGAAATTGCAGTTCATCCACAACTGGATATTGGACAAGCAGTCTGACACGTACAGTGGAAGGGTCAAAGATTACATTACAGAGAATATACAGCACAGAAACAGACCATTCAGCCCAACTAGTCCATGCAGGCATTTATGCTCCACTCGAGCCTCCTCCAGTCTTTCCTCATCTAAATCTATCAGCGTAACCCTCTATTCCCTTCTCCCGCATATGCTTGTCTAGCCTCCCCTTGAATGCGTCTATGCTATTTGCTTCAACCACTCCCTGTGGTAGCGAGTTCCACATTCTCACCACTCTTTGGGTAAAGAAGTTTCTTCTGAATTCCCTATTGGATTTCTTGGTGACTATCTTATATTGATGGCCTCTAGTTATGCTCTTCCCCACAAGTGGAAACATTCTCTCTATATCCACTCTATCAAAACCCTTCAACTATTAGGTCACCCCTCTTTTTCTTTTGGAAAAAAGGCTGAGACCCAGCCGGTTCATCCTTTCCTGATATGTATACCCTTGTATTTCCGGTATCATCCTTGTAAATCTTCTCTGCACCCTCTCCAGTGCCTCTATATCCTTTTTTAGAATATGGCGCCCAGAACTGCACGCAGTACTCAAGTGTGGTCTAACCAAGGTTCGATACAAGTTTAGCATAACTTCCCTATTCTATCCCTAAAAATAAACCCTAGTGCTTAGTTTACTTTTTTTTTTAAATAAAAACGGCCTTGCTAACCTGTGGCACAACTTTTAGTGATTTGTGTATTCGTACTCAGAGATCCTTTTGTTCCTCTACCCCACCTAGACTCGCACCCTCCAAATGATAAGTGACCTCCCTATTCTTCCTACCAAAATGTAATCTTCTTCTTAGGCAGTCCCTCGGAACCGAGGATGACTTGCTTCCACATTAAAAATGAGTTCTCAGGTGACTGGAGTCCAATACGGGACCTACAGTCTCCGTCACAGGTGGGGCAGACGGTGGTTGAAGGGGCGGGTGGGTAGGGTGCTTGGGTTGACGTGCGCTCCTTGCGCTGCCTGCGCTTGGCTTCCGCTTGCTCCTGGCGAAGAGACTCGAGGTGTTCGGCGCCTTCCCGGATGCTTCTCCTCCACTTTGTGCGGTCTTGGGCCAGGGATTCCCAGGTGTCGGTGGGGTGTTACACTTTTTCAAGGAGGCTTTGAGGGTGTCCTTGAAGTGTTTCCTCTGCCCACCTGGGGCTCTCTTGCCGTGCCGGAGCTCAGAGTAGTACGCTTGTTTTGGGAGTCTCGTATCGGGCATGCGGACAATGTGACCCGCCCATCGGAGCTGATCGAGCGTGGTCAAAGCTTTGATGCCGGGGATGTTGGCCTGAGCAAGAACATCAACGTTGGTGCACCTATCCTGCCAATGAATTTGCAGGATATTGTGGAGGCAGCGTTGGTGGTGCCTCTCCAGTGCTTTGAGGTGCCTGCTGTACATGGTCCATGTCTCTGAGGCATACAGGAGGGCGGGTATTACTACTGCTCTGTAGACCATGAGCTTAGGGCGGGTTTGAGGTCCTGGTCTTCAAACACTCTCTTCCTCAAGCAACCGAAGGTTGCACTGGCACACTGAAGGCAGTGTTGGACTTGGTCGTCGACGTCTGCCCTTGTTGACAGTAGGCTCCCAAGGTATGGAAAGTGGTCCACGATGTCAAAGGCCTTGTTGTGGATTTTGATAATCGGGGGGGGGGGGGGGGGGGCAGTACTGTGTGGCGGGGGCAGGTTGGTAGAGGACCTTTGTCTTAGATGTTTAGTGTAAGGCCTATGCTCTCGTACGCTTCAGTGAAGGTTTGGAGTTCGACTTCCGAGTGAGCACAGACGCAAGCGCCGTCTGCATACTGTAATTCGACGACAGAGGCTGGAACGACGTTGGATCTGCACTGGAGGTTGAACAGTTTCCAGTTTGTTCTGTAAATTAGCTCCACTCCAGCGTGGAGCTTACTGAGGGCGAGATGGAGCATTGAAGCAAGGAAGATCGAGAAGAGTGTTGGTGTGATAATACCTCACATTTATCTGTGTTGAACTTCAATTGCCAATTATTTGCCCATTCTGCAAGTTTATTAATGTCCTCCTGTAATTTGTTGCAGTCCTCCTCAGTATTGACTTCCCCCCCCAATTTGGTATCATCTACAAATTTAGAAATTGTGTTTTTGATTCCCAAGTCTAAATCATGAATGCAAGTTGTGAACAGCAGTGGTTCCAGCATTGATCCTTGTGGAGCACCACTACCCACCTTCTGCCACTGAATAGCTACTCCCACTCTCTGCTTTCTGTCTTGAAGCCAGCTATCAATCCATTCTGCTACTTGTCCCGACTCCGCATTCTCGGAGGAGTCAAGAGAGGTAGCGAAGAGGTAGAGCCAAGGGTCATCAGCACACACGTGGAAGCTGATCACTTGTCTACAAATGATGTCACCAATGGGCAGCCTGTAGATGAGGAGGGATGAGGGGGCCAAGGATAGATCCTTGAGGAATTTCAGGGGTAATGGTCCATGGGCAGGAAGAACCATCATTGGTGGAAATGCTTTGGTTATGATCCGATAGCCAAGAATGCAACCCAGCGAGGACAGTCCCACTGAGCTGGACAACAAAGGTGACACGCTGGAGGAGGTTGGCATGGTCAACCATGTCAAACGCTGCAGAGGTAGAGGAGGGAAAAATTCACCAGTCAGAGAGCTTGTTAGTTGTATTGTTGATTAGGGCGGTTATGTTGCGGCATGGCCAGAAACCTGGTTGGAAAGACTCAAACATGGAGCTGCAGGAATAATGGGTAGATTTGAAAAGGCGAGTCAACACTTTTAATGCGAATTGTTATAAAACTATTCTCTAACCTAATAGGAGTAACACCATTGCAGTTACTCTCGTAATAAGTGACACCTTGCACTCATCAAGTTACATTTTAAGGGAGCCTGCAGTGCACAACAGAAAAAAAAAATCTTGGTTGGCCAATCAGAAAAACAAACAATCCAAACATTAAATTACTGTACACTCATTGCACTGTGTCTTGCCACATCTCAAAACTACCATTCAGCTTCCAAATCACATGGGAGATCCACTTGACCATTTTCAATGATAGGATACTTATTAGATTCAAAGGAATGCTCACCAGATCAACAGGTAGGCAAATTGGGTGCCTACTCAGTGCAATAATATGCAGGAAAAAAATTGTCTCTGATGCAAAGACACAAAGAGAATTCTTACAATGTCAATCACTCAGAGCAATAACGAGGACTAGCCATAGTGCTATGTAAGGAGGGGGGGGGGGGGGAACCAGGAACCATATTGGAGAGTCAGCATGAAACTGAAAGGAGTCATGTGTGAAGGGTTGGGGGGGGGGGGGGGGGGGGGCGCAGAAAAATAGGAGGTGATGACGAGTGCCATTTTGAAGTGAGGGGGAAAAAAGCAGAACAGTGCCACCAAGAACTCGGAGAATGGACGGGGGTGAAAAAGTGCCAAAACATCAAAAAAGACCTCGAGCAGGTTCCAAGTATTAGTACATAATATGGACCACAGGCTCCCACAATAAGCAACCAAGTGGTCCAGGAAGAGACAAAGTTTAGACATTGCTGTTCTGGACAAGTTAAAGTGGTAAAAGACTACAAAACTAACAAGCACCTGTATTAGAAAATTAAATGGTTTCAAAAAGTTGATCGTAGAATCATCTCAGCAATTGTTCATAAGTTCTCTCATGCTTAATACCCAGCACCAATCTTCTTCCTTTCTCATTACTTAGAATGCGACATTACAATTCCTGTTGAAACTATGACAATGTTTGACAGTGCCTGCAGAGTGCTCACTGCAGCCGTGTACTGCACATGGCACTCATAACTGAAGCACAAAAGTCTCAAAATTAAGTCACACAGAGTTACTATGTTTGCAGTCTTCTGGGAACGCCTATGTAATTGACTGGAGTGCCGTTTCCTGCATTTGCCCTGAACTAGAAAATGTCATGGACTTTGCTTCCAGTTTCCACCCTTCCCTCACATGGTCCATCTCGGACTCTTCTCTTACTCGACTTCTCTGTCTCCATTTCTGGGGATAGGCTATCGAGAAACATCCACTATAAGCCCACTAACTCCCACAGCTACCTGGACTGCACTTCCTCCCACCCAGCTTCCTATAAGGACTCTATTCCATTCTCCCAGTTTCTCCGACGCATCTGCTCAGACGATGCCACCTTCCATACGAGCACTTCCGACATGTCTACCTTTTTCCTCAACCGAGGATTCCACTCTACTGTGGTTGACATAGCCCTCGACCGTGTCCGTTCTATTTCCCGCATTTCTGCTCTCACTCCTTCCCCTCCCTCCTAGAACCACAATAGGGTTTCCCTTGTCCTCGCCTTTCACCCCATCCAACCTCACATTTCAACAAATCATCCTCTGCCATTTCCACCACCAACATGATCCCACCACCAAACACATCTTCCCCTCCCCTTTCAGCATTCCAAAGGGACCACTCCCTCCGTGACACCCTAGTCCAGTCCTCAGTCACCCCCTCCCCTTCCCACGGTACCTTTCCATACAAGTGTAGGAGATGCAACACATGCCCTTTTACCTCCTCCCTTCCCACTGTTCAGGACCCCCAAACACCCCTTCCAGATGAAACAGCAATTTACTTGTACTTCTTGCAATTTAGTATACTAGATGCGCTGCTCACTATGCAGTCTCCTCTACACTGGAGACCAAACGCAGATTGGGTGACCACTTTGCGGAACACCTCAGGTTTAATCCGCAAGTGTGACCCCGAGCTTCCGGTCGCCTGTCACTAATTCTCCGCTCCACTCCCACTCTGACTTCTCTGTCCTCAGGATCTTACACTATTCCAACGAAGCTCAATGGAAGCTTGAGGAACAGCACCTCATCTTTCGATTGGGCACTTTACAGCCTTCTGGACTCTACATCGAGTTCAACAATTCCATAACCTGTCCCTATTTTTCCCCCACATGGCAGCTGTTGATGCTTCTGCCATTCCCATTTACACCTCTTCTAGACTCATCTTTGGTTTCTTTACGAGTCACATTACCATCTCCTTTTGATCTCTCCTGCCTATCACAGAACTTCCCTTTTGTTCTTTCCTCCCCTCCCCCCTTTCCATGCCCCTGCACTTGCTTAAAATCTATTACATCTCTAACTTTTTACAGTTCTAACGAAAAGGTCATCAACCTGAAACGTTAACTCTATCACTCTCCACAGATGTTGTCTGGCCTGCTTAGTATTTCCAGCATTTTTGGTTTTTATGTAATTCACCTGTACTTTGTTATGCAATCAGTGATAACCAAAAACACAGTAATGACATTAACAACCAGTTTTGTTTAAGCTAGTTCTTTTTTGAAAGTTTGGCATATTGATCAAAGCAGGATCAACAGAATCCCACTACAGATTCATCACCATAGAAACGTTCATCTAAAACAAACTCAACAGAAGCACAACCCACTTCCCCCGCTAAAGTTTACACTTCCACTTCTGTACCAGAGGTATGAACTCATTAAATTATTTTAAATGAGGAAAATACTTTTCATCTTGCTCGTCAAACATTAACTGCAGTACAAACACATTTGTAAGCCTTCACAAATATCAAAACATTAACATCCTTTTACATTGTCGTAACGCCAATTAAAAAAAGTTATTCAGAATTTTGCTACAGCAAATTAAAATGCTGATGCCAAGTATGCTGTTGCTCTTTGCCCCTAAAGTACATGGCATGAAGTATTCTGCCTAAAATGGTATGCACACAGAAAGGCAATCCAAACTAGAGTATTGTTTGAATCACGCAAGACTAATGCTGATCCTTTGTTTAACCAGCCAAGAACTTTCTATAATCCTGTCAAATCAAAAAAGTCTTGCCATTTTAATATCACAACAGCAACTCTGCTAAACTGTAATCATGACAAACCAAGACAATGTATTAAATAGAAAAAATCTGAAACATAAAGCCACTGTAAAAATATAGCAGTATATCTGAACAATGCACATCATTCTTTCATACCTCCTCTGCTCTCAGTGAGTCATTGAACATTGATTTATGCCATTACACAGAACTGCCACTTTTTTGTTGCCACAAATCAATTTAAAAGACAACGGAATTTTTTTTTTGAACACACGGCTCTTAAAAACTGTAAATGATTAGTGAAGACATTGCTCGAGGTCAATGGATGTCCCAGATAATTATATTAACAGTAAACCAGAGACATTCAGATTTGGGTCAGTGACAGGAGAACACTGGTATTCATTCAACAGACAGAATTTGTAAAGATACAAGCACACAAAATGGCTCACTTTCAGCACATACCAGTCATTAATTTTATTTCCTGGGAATTGCTCAGGGATTTCCACCCCGCCCCCCCCCCCAAAAAAAATCATCTCTCGTCCAGCTACAGTACTACCGTGTGTGTGTGTGTGTGTGTGTGTGTGTGTGTGTGTGTGTCTCTATGGCTCAAACAACTTTCCCCATTGTCTACTAAATTTTCAGCATACTTTGAGAGCCACATTTACAATGTACATTTAAGTGGTCATTATCGTGGTTGTATTTTCCTTTTTGGCTATAACAGAATTGTGATATATAGGTTTGAATTTGGCAAGATACTTTCCTTTTGAAATAAACATGCTATTTTTTCCTGGGCCTTCTAGTTAGCCAATACTGAAGGTTGTAAACACAGTTGTCTACTGCCACTTCAGTCTCCATGTTAATCATACAGGCTCATTAACATTTATTTCAATGGCATACATTGCAATTAGTTCTGAAAGTCACTACAACACTTAGCAATATCCTTCATCAGTATGGAGCCCAGAAGTGTCTGGGGCTGAGTGAAAATAGAGTCCAGCAAAGGTGGTCTGCAGCGAGCAGAGCTCAAGGTATAATTCAAGAGCCTCTGACAGGGACAGCGAGAGAAATGGGCTGGTCTGGGATGGACAGAGCTTGTGATTACACTTTTATAAATTTTTTATGGTTATATAGGATAGGTGACTGACTAACTAACCATATCAGCTGGATGACAGAAAATGTGTTCAATATTGTTACTGAGCCAAAATTGGTCATGATTTGGTTCAGAGATCTGAGTGGCTGAAAGGACAGGAGTATCCAAAATCTGATTGAAGTCCCAAAACTAATTCACCAGCACCCACTCCTCTAGACTGCTAGCCACATGAACATCCTCGTTGAAGTCCTGTGTGACTTAGACCACATCTCACTGTCCTTAATGATCATCAACCTCTCCGTTGACTTTGCCACCACCAGTTACCCTACCCTCAGCTAACCATAAACCAAACCCCAATCCTCTACTTACACTCCTTCTGCACCCATCCCCTCACAATCACCCAGCCAGAAGACTTCAATATACTCCTCTTCAAATCCCTCATCTTGGCCCATCCTATTTGGATACTATTCTTTAGCCATACATCCCAGTCACAACCATCATTCCTCCAACTGCA
This sequence comes from Somniosus microcephalus, assembly GCF_052327205.1. Classification (NCBI taxonomy): domain Eukaryota; kingdom Metazoa; phylum Chordata; class Chondrichthyes; order Squaliformes; family Somniosidae; genus Somniosus; species Somniosus microcephalus. The sequence goes on along the minus strand of NC_140989.1, from coordinate 269,489,408 downwards.
GAAAATGCTCAATCTCCACAATAGGAGCCTGATCTTTCAATTATTACACCCCTCTCCTTCAGAATTCTTTCGCAAAAATCACTGATTCACCATCACTTCCTACCTTAAACACTCATCTTTTTAACCATGCCTTCAGTCCATTCAGAGCCCAAATTCTGTTACTTTCTGTCCTCTTTGTCCACGCAGGATTTTCTTTTAAATTGAGCAATATTAGTTCTTTAATTGCTGGGATGTAATTTGTTGAAGGTTGTCTATAAATACAGCACTATGACAACATTCAGACAATATTATTGGAATACTTAAATAAAAAAACAGAAAAATGCAGGAAATACTCAACAGGTCAGGCAGCATCTGTGGAGAGAGAAACAAAGTTAATGTTTAGGTCGATGACCCTTGGCCAGTTTTGACGAAGGGTCGTCGACATGAAATGTTAACTCTGTTTCGCTCTACAGATGCTACCTGACCTGCTGAGTACTTCCAGCATTTTCTGTTTTTATTTCAGATTTCCAGCATCCGCAGTATTTTGCTTTTGTATTATTGGAATACTTGAGGCATTGTGGATTCTCACCAGTTTTCCCATACCTTGATCACAGGTGTAAATATTAAACACAGATTCCACCTTAATTACATACAATAACCGATTTCCCATAGTACTTACTTTTAATTTCTTGTTAAGTTTGCAGCAATATCGATAGAGTTGGGCCAAGTTGAGTGGTCCGAAATCTGCATAGAAACTGAAAAGATACGCAATTAATTCACCGATATGTGAATGAGGTTGGGGGGGGGGGGGGGGGGAGAAAGAGATTCAATATTGTTTCTCGTCAAATGTAGCGTTTCGATTGGAGAAGCTTGTCGTCTGCCACAATACCCCGGCCGGTATAAATAAATAAACACACACAAAATCATCCTTGGATAATCTCAGAATAAGAATAATACACTAAGATGTGCTATTGCCGTTCCTGATTCAGCAGACCCCCAAAAGCCCATTCACAAGCCTACTGTGTACGGTGTAATTACAGCAGCCCCTTCACAAACTCCTCGCAGAAACTTTTTTTGAACTCCCGTCATTATTACCAGAAACTTACTTTTCGTAGACGAGCTCTTCGTCACTGCAGAAGTAATGGGTATTGACGGTACTTTTCGGCTTATTTCTCAGAGTTGCGAAATACAAACGATCTAAAAAAAAAAAAAAATTAAATTAGAGAGGGAGAGAAAAGAAAAAAGAAAAAAATTAAATCAGTGTCAGCAGCAGAGCTCATCCAGCCCAAGTGCTGCCATCGCCAGTGGCACGGCAGATCGGTACGGACACTCAGCCGAACCCACGACTCCAACACTCACCTTTGCTAAACTCAGACGCGCTGATCAACTCCTGCTCCTCGGCCATTTTAAAGAGCGCGGGGTGGGGGGCGGTGCGCGTGCACCGGGTGGGATGCGCGTGCACCTGGTCGGTGTGCGCGTGCATCGGGTGGGGGGTAGAAACCGAGGCGCGCGCCCTTGGGGGTTGGGGGGGTGGAGCTGCGCGCGCCCGTGTCGGTTCGAATTTCAAACCTTTCCTAAGCGGGAACTGCAGTCCCAGCGAGACAGTGGCTGTCTGGCCCCGCGACTTCTTCCCAACTAAAAAGTAGTCCCCTTGCGGTGTCCAGCGGCCTGTCCTTAGCACTCCCCACTCCCCCCCCTCCCTCCCTCCGCGACTCCTTTCCCTCAGACGGCAGCTCACGCCACTCCGCGGGCCGCCGTCCCCACAACACAGTCAACAGCAAATCACACGTCAGCTGTCTTAACGTTACTATGACAATCGCTCAGCCAACCACCGGATCGGAAAACTTCAAAAAAAGGGCGGGGCAACGCCAGGCCGGTTCATCTGCAGGGGGCGTCGTATCGGGGCACTGACCCAGGACGAACCCTGTTGGGTCGGAAACTGGATCCCAGATTCAGGCACCAGCCCAAAACAGCTCCCAAGTAGTAACGTTAACTCTGTTTCTCTCTCTACAGATGCTGCCTGACCTGCTGAGTATTTCCAGAATTTTCTATTTTTATTTCAGATTTCCAGCATCCGCAGTATTTTGCTTTTGTATAACTTAGCCAGCCCCTGAACGTGGAGCAACTGCCCAGGACCTGCTGAGCCAGAACATCTTTGCTGACAGAACAGATAACAAAACATCTAGAGACTGAGACAATAATAAAGTCAGGAAGGATTTCGAAAGGAAGTTCATCTTTAACTAACCTTATTAAATTATTTGAAGAAATAATTGAAAGAGTAAACAAAGGCAATGTCGTGGTTGTGGTTTACATGAACTTTCAAAAAAAGGTGCCATATAAGAGACTCATGACAAAGGTCAAGGTGTGTGGTCAGGCAGCAGAATAGAGGGAAAGCTGGCTACAATACAGAAAACTGAGGGTAGGAATTAAGGGAAGTTTCTCAGACTGGCAGAAAGTGGGAAGTGGTGTCCTGCAGGGATCCGTGCTGGGACCAATGTTGTTCACCATATATATAGGTAAATAGTTTGGTAGTTTGGACTCATAAGTTTAAGGTATGGTGTTGAAATTTGCAGGAGATACAAAATTGGCGGGGGGGGATATATAACTTATAATGTGGAGGGCTGCGCTAAAATACAGGAAGACATAAACAGGCTTGCAGAGTGGGCAGATAAATGGCAAATTAAATTCAATACAGTGAAGTGTAAGGTGGTTCATCTTGGGATGATGAATAAGGAGGCTACTTATTCAATAGAAAGTAAGAAACTAAATGGGGTAGCCGAGCAAATGGGAATACAAATCTGCAGATTCTATGTCATTCTATGTACGTCACAGTAGCCCAATAGTAAAACCTGAAATTCATCCTAGGGGTACTGGCCCAAAGTAGGATTGAAAGAGAAGCCAGAAAGACTGCAAAGAGAAGTTAGATTGGTTTCTGTCCTGTCCAGGATCCTAAGAAGAGTTTTAGAAAAGCCTCCCAGATTTGGGAGCAGTATTAAAGATCCTGGGAAGACTTTATAAAGAACCAAGTCATTGCAGGTGGGGTGGGGGAGAGAGAGAGGAAGAAGTGTTTTGCACAAAAAAATTGGGCTTATTGGAGGCAGCTTTAGCAATGGAGATGTAGGAGTTCCATTTAAGATCAGAGGCAACAGAGGTCAAGGATGAGATTTGAGTGCCATTGACAGTGATCATGAGCAGCTTGAATACTGTGTCTAGTTCCAGTTACTAATATATAAGGGAGACATTGGAGGCAGCTCAGTGAAGAGCCTCTAGACAGCTCACTAGTGTTAGAGATCAAAATTATAAGGAAAGGTAGGAGAAACTTTAACTTAGCAACCTTAAAATGAGTATACCAGCAAGTAATCATAGAGGTATGTACAGAAGAGACAAGCAAATAATATTACTTCAAACTAAATTATGAAGGTAGAACAAGGGGACACATGTTTATCTATAGTCTGTCTGTGTGTATACATGCGGTAAACTCAAAAGTTATAGAGCGTACCTACACATATGTTACATCAAAAGAAAGCTTATGATTAGGGGAGTGTCATAGGTGTGTTTATTTTTTGGTCAGACAAAAATTGTTCGGACAGTGTACAAAAAACGGACAAAATCCGCTCATTTCACCGAGCAACAGCTTTAGCTACAGAGGCTTGCAGCCACACCCGATTGTTTAGAAGCTGTTGCTAAGCAACAGTGATTGTTGTCAGATAACTCTAGAGTGTACGGCAGTTTTGAGGGAACGGCAGCAGCTCGGTCCCGTGGGTGCCGGATAGCACAAAGTTTCCTGTATATAGATTTGTACTTTTTTCTTAACAACATGGGCTCAAAAAAACGTTGCAGACTTGGACGCAGCACTTCTGATGCATGCCGAGATAAGGCTCGGAGAGCTGCTGAAACTGATGAGCAGAGACAGGCTCGCCTTCAGGCTAACCAGGACAGAAATGCTGCTGCTAGATCAGCTGAGACTCCTCAACAATCTGAGGGACGTAAAGCTGCCAACACAGCCAGAATGGCAACTGCCAGAGCCTCAGAGACTCCTGACCAGACTTAGGCACGGCAAGCTGTTGACCAGGTGAGACATATCCAAGCCAGAGCCTCAGAGACTCCTGGCACGTCGTCAGGCTGACACTATACGCATGGCCATTGCCAGAGTTGACATTTCGAATCATTGGCACAGAGCAGCCTTCTCCTATGAACCCACCATCAATTATGAAGCAGACCCCACAGTCATCATTGGCAGGATGACCATCATTTGCCCTCACTGTGGCGCTCTGAAGTGGGAAAGGGAAATTGATGGGATATGCTGCAATGGAGGAAAAGTGAAACTTCCACCACTACCAGCTCCACCTGAACCCCTACTCACTTCTGTTGGGCAGAACTCCAGCTTCAAGACAATTACTCACTCATATCAGGAAGTACAACAACTGTTTCACAATGACCTCTTTTGGTGCAAACAGAGTGCATGAATCAGGATTTTGCCCAACTTTTAAAGTTCATGGACAGGTGTACCATACAGCTGGCTCCCTACTTCCTCTACCAAACGAAAGACCTCTGTTTCTCCAAATCTACTTCTTGGGTGATGACGAGGAGCAAGCCAATCACCGCAGGGAAGCTGCTGTTCACCCCGCACAACAACAGCAAATCAAGCTTCAAACTTTGCTTGGGTTACAGGAGATGCTTCATCAGCAAAACCCATATGTAAAGAGTTTCAAAACAGCCATCGAAAAAACAACAAATGAAGACCTCAAAGTTGTCATCAAAGCTGACAAGACTCCTGCAGGTGAACATGAGCGATGCTTCAATGCTCCTACCACCAATGAAGTAGCCATTGTCATTGTGGGCCAAGGATTTGAACAACGGGACATTGTCTTGCATATGAGAGGTGGTCCATTCAAAAGAATTTCTGAGCTTCACAGGTCATATGATCCTATGCAATACCCGCTTTTGTTTTGCCATGGAGAAGATGGATACGATGCCTATAACAAGATCCCACATGTTGACCCCAAAACTGGTGTGCCACCTACAGCCCAAAGACAAAAGATGGTATCTGCCATGGAATTCTATGCATATAGGCTGATGGAACGATAAACTGGTTCAAACCACCTGCTTCAGTGTGGAGGACTTCTCCACCAATTCCTCACTGACATGTATGCAAAAATGGAAGGAGAGCGGCTTAATTGGTTCCGGAATAACCAAAATCAGTTGAGAGTCACAGACTATATACACTTGCGAGATGCTGTGGCCAATGATGGCAACACTGAGGACATTAGTCAAATGGTCATCCTACCATCCACCTTTGTTGGAGGTCCTAGGTACATGCATGAGCACACACAGGGTGCCATGACCTATGTCAGAAACTATGGCAGACCTGACCTCTTTATCACCATGACTTGCAATCCCCAATGGCAGGAGTTCCCACCCAAAGCTGGTACTGAAAGGCATGACCTCATAGCACGGGGCTTCAACCTCAAAGTTAAAAAACTGGTAAAACTCCTGACTGTAGGTAAAATTTTTGGTGCACCCCATTGCTACATGTACAGCGTTGAGTGGCAGAAGAGAGGACTTCCTCATGTTCATCTTTTACTCTGGCTTCAGGCAAAGATTCACCCCAATCAAGTTGATTCCTTCGTCTCTGCAGAGCTACCTGATAAGGACAAGGATCCAATCCTCTTTGATGTTGTTGTAAAAAATATGATTCATGGTCCTTGTGGGTGACACAACCCTCCTTCTCCCTGCATGAAAAACAATGAATGTACAAAGGGTACCCAAAGCCACTCCGCGAAGAAACTCAGCATGGGGATGATGGCTATCCTTTGTACAGGAGAAGGGGCAAAGAGAGTGGAGGTTTCAGCACTGAAATAAGAATGCGAAATCAGCATTCTGGTGAGTCAGGTCAACCTGGTCAGTCAAATCAGACAAGACAGCAAGGACAGCCATTGGAAGTTGACAACCGTTGCATTGTTCCTTATTGTCCACTCCTATCCAGGCTCTTCAAATGTCACATCAATGTGGAGTACTGCCACTCAGTTAAGTCTATCAAATATTGTGCAAGTGCATCCATAAGGGCAGTGACCAAGCTGTCTTTGATCTTCAATGGGTTGGACAGCAAAATCAAAATGATGAGATCACCACACATCTGATGGGCCGTTACATCTGCAGCAATGAGGCAGCCTGGCGAATTTTTGGTTTTGACATCAACAAGCATTACCCCACTGTCACTAAATTGGATGTGCACTTGCAAAATGGACAAAGGGTTTTCTTCCAACCAGTAAATGCCAGGCAACGTGCCGAGGAACCTCCAAAGACAAAATTGACAGCATTCTTTGAGTTGTGCCAAATGATTGACTTTGCCAAGACACTTTTGTATCATCAGGTGCCCAAGTACTACACCTGGCAGCCAAACAAGACATGGCGGGCTCGGCGCCCTGGACCAGGTCAGAAGGAAGTTCCTGGTCATACAGGGGTGTACTCATCTGATGCACTTGGCAGAGTCTACACGGTCCATCCAAACAACACAGAGTGCTTTCACCTTCGTCTACTCCTCCATGAGGTTGCTGGCCCAACATCATTTAATGACCTCAAGAATTTCAATGGCCATCTCTGTGCCTCCTTTCAAGAAGCTTGCCGCAGGAGAGGACTCATTGAGGATGACATTCATTGGCATGCAACGATGACAGAAGCTGCTCTGTCTTACTCCCCCAATAGGCTACGAAATCTCTTTGCCATTATAATTGCCCTCTGCAGCCCTTCCAACCCGATGCAGTTATGGGAAGATCACAAAGACAGCCTGACAGAAGACATCTTACACCAACTCAGGAGAGCCAACCCCGCAATGGAGTTGAACTTCACTGATGCAATGTACAATCAGGTATTGATCCTTTTGGAGGAGAAGACTTTGGCATTGGCTGGCAAGTCTCTGACTGAGTTGAACCTTCCATCTCCCTGTAGGAATACTTCTCCAGGTCTCAGCAGAGAGGTACTCAGGGAAACCACCTACAATGTTGAGGAACTGACCTCCTTTGTCACCGTCACTGAACCTAAATTGGTTCCAGACCAGAAACAGACACACAGGTTGGTTGTGGATATGCTGGAAAACAATACTGGTGGCATTATCTTCCTCGATGCACCTGGTGGAACAGGAAAGACATTCCTGATCAATCTTTTACTGGCCATGGTTCGCTCTAAGGGATGCATTGCACTGGCTGTTGCCTCATCAGGAATCGCTGCAACTCTTCTCCAAGGAGGTCGCACTGCCCACTCAACCTTTGCTCTCCCTCTGGATCTGACAAGACAAGAACACCCAGTGTGTAACATTAGCAAAGGAACTGGTGCTGCTGAGTTGCTTCAAAAGTGTAGACTCATTGTGTGGGATGAGTGTACAATGGCCCACAAGAGGGCACTTGCAGCACTCAACAGAACTCTTCAAGATCTGAGAGGCAACAATAGGTTGATGGGTGGCATCACCCTGTTGCTGGCAGGTGATTTCCGCCAAATCCTGCCAGTTGTCCCCAGAGGAACACCAGCAGATGAACTCAATGCATGTCTCAAGGCATCGCATCTGTGGCCAGCTGTGCAAACAGTCCATTTGACCACAAACATGCGTGTTCATATGCATGGTGACGAAATGGCAGGATCCTTTACCCGACTGTTGCTAAATTTGGGAGATGGAAAGTTGCCAATTGACAGCAGTGGTCAAATCACAATTCCTCCAGGCTGTGGCAGTCAAGTCAGAACAGTTGATGAGTTGATCTGAAAGGTGTATCCAGACCTCCTCAATCACTTCAAAGATCCCAAGTGGCTGTGTGAATGGTCAATACTTGCACCCAAGAATGATACTGTCAACAACATCAACATGCTGCTTTTTCAAAAACTCCCTGGCCAAGAGCGAATTTATAAAAGTGTTGATACTGTTTGTGACGGTGCTGATGGGGTACACTACCCCACTGAGTTCCTCAACTCATTGCAGCCTTCAGGAACACCTCCTCACAAACTCGTACTGAAGGAGGGCACCCCCATCATGCTCTTAAGAAACATTTGTAAGAAGTCACATGACACCAGGTTATAGTCCAACAGCTTTATTTGAAATCACAAGCTTTCGGAGCGCTGCTCCTTCTTCAGGTGAAGTGGAGAAATGCATAAAGACACAGCTTATATAGTCAGAGAATCATGTCAGATGTTTACAGGTAACCTTTCCAACTGCCATTTGTTGCACCTCGGCAGAGAGATAATCACAGCAGTCAAAGGTGTGAATGGTGTCCAAACAGGTCAGTCAGGGAAACATTACATCAAAGAACAATGAGGTGGGGTCACAAGGGGTCAAATATTGCAGATGCTGGGGTCTGTATGAAAAACAAAAAAACAGACAAAAAACATTTTTTTTGGCTGGAAGTCACAGCAGGTCCGGCCGCATCTGTGTAGAGAGAACAAGCCAATGTCGACTCGAGTCTGGATGACCCTGCATCAGGTGGGGTTACATGTAGTGTGACATGAACCCAAGATCTCGGTTAAGGCCGTCCTCATGGGTGCGGAACTTGGCTATCAGTTTCTGCTCGCCGATTTTGCGTTGTCGTGTGTCTCGAAGGCCACCTTGGAGAATGCTTACCCGAAGATCGGAGGCTGAATGTCCTTGACTGCTGAAGTGTTCCCCGACTGGGAGGGAACACTCCTGCCTGGTGATTGTTGCGCGGTGTCCATTCATCCGTTGTCGCAGTGTCTGCATGGTCTCGCCGATGTACCATGCTCCGGGGCATCCTTTCCTGCAACGTATGAGGTAGACAACGTTGGCCGAGTCACATGAGTATGTACCATGTACCTGGTGGGTGGTGTCCTCACGTGTGATGATGGTATCTGTGTTGATGATCTGGCATGTCTTGCAGAGGTTGCTGTGGCAGGGTTGTGTGGTGTCGTGGTCGCTGTTCTCCTGAAAGCTGGGTAATTTGTTGCGAACGATGGTCTGTTTGAGGTTAGGCGGCTGTTTGAAAGCGAGTAGTGGAGGCGTGGGGATGGCCTTAGCGAGGTGTTCGTCGTCATCGATGACATGTTGAAGGCTGCGAAGAACATGGCGTAGTTTCTCCGCTCCGGGGAAGTACTGGACGACGAAGGGTACTCTGTTGGTTGTGTCCCGTGTTTGTCTTCTGAGGAGGTCTATGCGATTTTTCGCTGTGGTCCGTCGGAACTGTCGATCGACGAGTCGAGCGTCATATCCCGTTCTTACAAGGGCGTCTTTCAGTGTCTGTAGGTGTCCATCGCGTTCCTCCTCGTCTGAGCAGATCCTGTGTATTCGCAGGGCTTGTCCCTAGGGGATGGCTTCTTTAACATGGTTAGGGTGGAAACTGGAGAAGTGAAGCATCGTGAGGTTGTCCGTGGGCTTGCGGTAGAGTGAAGTGCTGAGGTGTCCGTCTTTGATGGAGATTCGTGTGTCCAGGAATGAGACTGATTCTGAGGAGTAGTCCATGGTGAGTTTGATGGTGGGATGGAACTTGTTGATGTTATCGTGTAGTCTTTTCAGTGATTCTTCGCCGTGGGTCCATAGGAAGAAAATGTCGTCGATGTATTTGGTGTATAGCGTTGGTTGGAGATCCTGTGCAGCGAAGAAGTCTTGCTCGAACTTGTGCATGAAGATGTTTGCGTATTGGGGTGCGAATTTGGTCCCCATGGCTGTTCCGTGTGTTTGGGTAAAGAACTGGTTGTCGAAGGTGAAGACATTGTGGTCAAGGATGAAGCGGATGAGTTGTAGGATGGCGTCTGGAGATTGGCTGTTGTTGGTGTTGAGTACTGAGGCTGTCGCAGCGATGCCGTCATCGTGGGGGATACTGGTGTAGAGTGCCGAGACGTCCATCGTGGCGAGGAGTGTTCCTGGTTCAACTGGTCCGTGGGTGCTGAGCTTCTGTAAGAAGTCTGTAGTGTCACGACAGAAGCTGGGGGTTCCCTGTACGATGGGTTTCAGGATGCCCTCGACATATCCAGAGAGGTTCTCACACAGGGTTCCGTTGCCTGATGCGATAGGACGTCCAGGTGTGTTGGCTTTGTGTATCTTTGGGAGGCTGAATCAATGATCCGGAACAGCAGACAGAGGGATCCGCAGTGCAGCAACCGAAGAAGAAAGAGTCAAATTGGACCCCTCTGGAGGGTCGCTGCCCTAAGCTTGACATGTATGCTCAAGCTGTCAGGAGATGCATCAACGCCAGATTCATCAGCCGCACTCACAAGACAGTCCAGAATGTCACCCGAGCACAACGCAATGCCATCCACGCTCTCAAGACCAACCGCAACATCGTCATCAAACCAGCAGACAAAGGAGGTGCCATCGTCATACAGAACAGAACGGACTATTGCAAAGAAGTATACCGACAACTGGACAACCAGGAACACTACAGACAGTTACCCGCAGATCCGACCAAAGAACACACCCACCAACTCAACAGACTGATCAAAACCTTCGATCCAGACCTTCAAAGCATCCTACATGCTCTCATCCCACGTACTCCCTGCGTGGGAGACTTCTACTGCCTCCCAAAGATACACAAAGCCAACACACCTGGACGTCCTATCGCATCAGGCAACGGAACCCTGTGTGAGAACCTCTCTGGATATGTCGAGGGCATCCTGAAACCCATCGTACAGGGAACCCCCAGCTTCTGTCGTGACACTACAGACTTCTTACAGAAGCTCAGCACCCACGGACCAGTTGAACCAGGAACACTCCTCGCCACGATGGACGTCTCGGCACTCTACACCAGTATCCCCCACGATGACGGCATCGCTGCGACAGCCTCAGTACTCAACACCAACAACAGCCAATCTCCAGACGCCATCCTACAACTCATCCGCTTCATCCTTGACCACAATGTCTTCACCTTCGACAACCAGTTCTTTACCCAAACACACGGAACAGCCATGGGGACCAAATTCGCACCCCAATACGCAAACATCTTCATGCACAAGTTCGAGCAAGACTTCTTCGCTGCACAGGATCTCCAACCAACGCTATACACCAAATACATCGACGACATTTTCTTCCTATGGACCCACGGCGAAGAATCACTGAAAAGACTACACGATAACATCAACAAGTTCCATCCCACCATCAAACTCACCATGGACTACTCCTCAGAATCAGTCTCATTCCTGGACACACGAATCTCCATCAAAGACGGACACCTCAGCACTTCACTCTACCGCAAGCCCACGGACAACCTCACGATGCTTCACTTCTCCAGCTTCCACCCTAACCACGTTAAAGAAGCCATCCCCTATGGACAAGCCCTGCGAATACACAGGATCTGCTCAGACGAGGAGGAACGCGATGGACACCTACAGACACTGAAAGACGCCCTTGTAAGAACGGGATATGACGCTCGACTCGTCGATCGACAGTTCCGACGGACCACAGCGAAAAATCGCATAGACCTCCTCAGAAGACAAACACGGGACACAACCAACAGAGTACCCTTCGTCGTCCAGTACTTCCCCGGAGCGGAGAAACTACGCCATGTTCTTCGCAGCCTTCAACATGTCATCGATGACGACGAACACCTCGCTAAGGCCATCCCCACGCCTCCACTACTCGCTTTCAAACAGCCGCCTAACCTCAAACAGACCATCGTTCGCAGCAAATTACCCAGCTTTCAGGAGAACAGCGACCACGACACCACACAACCCTGCCACAGCAACCTCTGCAAGACATGCCAGATCATCAACACAGATACCATCATCACACGTGAGGACACCACCCACCAGGTACATGGTACATACTCATGTGACTCGGCCAACGTTGTCTACCTCATACGTTGCAGGAAAGGATGCCCCGGAGCATGGTACATCGGCGAGACCATGCAGACACTGCGACAACGGATGAATGGACACCGCGCAACAATCACCAGGCAGGAGTGTTCCCTCCCAGTCGGGGAACACTTCAGCAGTCAAGGACATTCAGCCTCCGATCTTCGGGTAAGCATTCTCCAAGGTGGCCTTCGAGATACACGACAACGCAAAATCGTCGAGCAGAAACTGATAGCCAAGTTCCGCACCCATGAGGACGGCCTTAACCGAGATCTTGGGTTCATGTCACGCTACATGTAACCTGTGATGAAATATATTCCATTCATCACTGCCTGTTTTCTGTGTCTTGTAACTGCCTGCTTTCTGTGTCTTTTCCCTTCCCCCAGTCCTCATGTATTATGTATTGGAATGTGCTGGAATTGGTTGTGTGCAGGGCTCCGCCCACACCTGGCTCCTTTGTAATCTAAGTCAGTTGGGCATCAGCCTCCTGAAGCAAGGCATCTCTCTAGTTTACGTGTGTTATGTTCTAAGTTAATAAAAGCCTTACTTTTGTTCTGCTAACTTCAAGTCTCGGAATAATTGAGGCACATCATAACCCCACCTGATGCAGGGTCATCCAGACTCGAGTCGACATTGGCTTGTTCTCTCTACACAGATGCGGCCGGACCTGCTGTGATTTCCAGCCAAAAAAAATGTTTTTTGTCTGTTTTTTTGTTTTTCATACAGACCCCAGCATCTGCAATATTTGACCCCTTGTGACCCCACCTCATTGTTCTTTGATGTAATGTTTCCCTGACTGACCTGTTTGGACACCATTCACACCTTTGACTGCTGTGATTATCTCTCTGCCGAGGTGCGATAAATGGCAGTTGGAAAGGTTACCTGTAAACATCTGACATGATTCTCTGACTATATAAGCTGTGTCTTTATGCATTTCTCCACTTCACCTGAAGAAGGAGCAGCACTCCGAAAGCTTGTGATTTCAAATAAAGCTGTTGGACTATAACCTGGTGTCGTGTGACTTCTTACATTTGTCCACCCCAGTCCAACTCCGGCATCTCCACACTTAAGAAACATTGATCGACCAAAGTTGTGCAATGGAACCAGACTGGCAGTCAAAAAGCTCATGCCAAATCTCATTGAGGCTACCATCATATCAGGCTGCGCCAGAGGTGAGGATGTTCTCATTCCTCGAATTCCAATGATACCAAATGACTTGCCATTTCAATTTAAAAGGCGACAGTTTCCTGTAACAATTTCTTTTGCAATGTCAATCAACAAGGCACAGGGGCAGACTTTGAAGGTTGCTGGCATCAACTTACTCACGCCCTGTTTTTCACATGGCCAGTTGTACGTGGCATGTTCAAGAGTTGGTGCATCAAGGAATCTGTTTCTTTTAACACCCTCAGGAAAAACAGAAAATGTTGTACATCAACAGGCTCTCCAATAATGCCATCATTAGGGAAGGAAAACAGGTAACTGTAAAACCCGAACAAAATATAGCACCCCTGCCTTCCAACACACAAACTGAAACTTAAAGAAAATGCTGTTATGTTAATGCACAACATTAATCCACCTCAATTATGCAATGATACACGCTTGCAAAATCGAGAAAAAAAAATTATACCGATTATACCGAAATTGGTATTTTTATTTAGATTAAAATTCTGTCAAAGCCACTATATTTTACGTGCTGCCAAGTAACGATGGGAAGGGCGTAGAGAAAGAAAATATACTCCACCATCAATACCTGTCCATCAGCGTTGTATTATGCAAATAGTTGCCGCATTTGGTGAAGAAATTTTTTCTCAATAAAAATACCGATTCTGGGAAACTCTTAAAAAACTGAAAGAGACTAGGCCAATTTGTTTTTTTTATTCAGATTAAAATTCCGTCAACGCCACTATATTTTACGCGCTGCCAATTAACGATCGGAAGGGCGTAGAGAAAGAAAATATACTCCGCCATCAATACCTGTCCATCAGCGCTGTATTATGCAAATAGTTGGCGCATTTGGCGAAGGATTTTTTTCTCAATAAAAATGCCTAATCTCGGAAACTCTTGAAAAAAATGAAGCCATGCAATTTCCTCCAGGGTTGGCTATGGAAAATTGCATTTTTAAATCATAATCATTGAGTCTTTTTTTAAGCGGAATGTGGTTCTCTCATTAAAAATTTCACCAATTTTATTGCTTTTTACAATAATGCACAATCATTATATGATCATGACACATTAATGTCAATGATAACATCGCAAAATTATAATTCTGCTTGCTACCTCCAAAGTGACATAGAAGGAAAACGGTAAAAACTTGAATTTTTGGGTACTGTCGATCCCCATTAACAAAAAACTAAGTTAAACAACCACCTCCTGGGTGCTTAGGAAGAGTTCTTCAATCCCAACAGTTTTATAAACAGTTTTATAAACATGTCAGAGGGTTCTTCAGTTCCCTCGGCAATGCCACGTACTCCAGCTAGTACTAATATAAATCCATAATGGCAGACCCTGTCAAAGGCTTTGGAGATGTCCAAAGCAATAAATTGTTTCACCAAAGTATTGCCAAAGAGCAGCAGTGGCTTGACAGTTGACCTGTCCCATTATCCTCTAGCAGTATAGATTTCTGTAGGAAGTCACACAACACCAGGTTATAGTCCAACAGCTTTATTTGAAATCACAAGTTTTTGGAGTGCTGCTCCTTCGTCAGGTGAAGTGAAGAGAAGCATATAGGCACAGCATATATAGTCAGAGAAAACTGCCAGATGATTACAGGTAATCTTTCTAACTGCCCTTTATCACACCTCGGCAGAGAGATAATCACAGCAATCAAAGGTGTGAATGGTGTCCAAACAGGTCAGTCAGGAAAACATTACATCAAAGAACAATGAGGTGGGGTCACAAGGGGTCAAATGTTGCAGATGCTGGGGTCTGTATGAAAAACAGAAAAAAAACAAAAAACTTTGCTGGAAATCACAGCAGGTCCGGCCGCATCTGTGCAGAGAGAACAAGCCAACGGCGACTCGAGTCTGGATGACTCTACGTCAAGTGGGGTTACATGTAGCATGACATGAACCCAAGATCCCGGTTGAGGCCGTCCTTATGAGTGCGGAACTTGGCTATCAGTTTCTGCTCGACGATTTTGCGTTGTCGTGTGTCTCGAAGGCCGCCTTGGAGAATGCTTACCTGAAGATCGGAGGCTGAATGTCCTTGACTGCTGAAGTGTTCCCTGACTGGGAGGGAACACTCCTGCCTGGCAATTGTTGTGCGGTGTCCGTTCATCCGTTGTCGCAGTGTCTGCATGGTCTCGCCGATGTACCATGCTCCGGGGCATCCTTTCCTGCAACGTATGAGGAAGACAACGTTGGCCAAGTCACATGAGTATGTACCATGTACCTGGTGGGTGGTGTCCTCACGTGTGATGATGGTATCTGTGTTGATGATCTGGCATGTCTTGCAGAGGTTGCTGTGGCAGGGTTGTGTGGTGGTGTGGTCACTGTTCTCCTGAAAGCTGGGTAATTTGCTGCGAATGATGGTCTGTTTGAGGTTAGGCGGCTGTTTGAAGGCGAGTAGTGGAGGCGTGGGGATGGCCTTAGTGAGGTGTTCGTCATCGTCAATGTTATGTATTGGGTGTTCTCCTCCCACCTGCGGTGGCACTGTCACAGCAGATAAATGGTTGGGGTTGTTCTCTTGGTTAAGTTTAGTTCTCTTTGTTCGGTACTCTCCAGAACCTTCTTTGTGAATAAAGCACTTCATGTTTGAATCTCTGAGTTCTGAGTCCTAAATTGTGCCTAGGTAGAAAGGTACAGACACAACAAAGTGGCGACGAGGATCGGATGAATCTGCATTGTGGGAACTTTCTTGTTTTCGACTACAAAACACTCAGAACAGAGATTGCAGCATCACATTAACGTTACGGGTGCAGTGAGTAAACAGAAAATAAAATTTGAAACGTGAGATGGCTACTATATTAGGAAACATCGGTGATTTCGATGAAAATGTGGAGCAATGGAGCGCTTATACGGAACGTTTTGACTATTTTGTTTTGGCGAATGCGGTGGCAAATGAAAAGGTCGTGCCTACCTTTTTGAGTATAATGGGGGCAAAGACATTCAATTTACTTCGCAGCCTTGTGCAGCCAGATAAGCCAGGAACTAAAATATATAAACAACTCGTGGAAATTCTTGGAGCACATTTTTCACCAAAACCTCTGGTTATTGCTGAGAGATTTCGATTTCACAAACGGAATCAAGAGGAGGGGGAATCAGTGACGATGTTTGTTGCTGCTTTAAAAAGGTTGTCAGAACACTGCGAGTTCAAGGAGGTGCTGAATGACACCATTAGAGACAGACTTGTGTGCGGTCTGCTAAGTGCAGCCACACAGAAGCGCCTTCTTACTGAGGACAACTTTACTCTTGAAAAGGCCATTGAAGTTAGTGTCTCCATGGAGATGGCGGAAAAGGAGGCTCACCAGTTAAGTTCAACAAGGAGAGTTCACAAGGTGTCGTCTGAGCCTAAAGGTGCGCGGAACGGCACATGTTACCGTTGTGGGAAAACGGGCCATCACGCTAATGACTGCTGGTGTACGGAGCTGGAATGCCGAAATTGTGGCAAAAAAGGTCACATTGAACGTGCCTGTAGAGGTAAAAAAAGAACAGACAGAGCTGGTGTGGGAGAAAACGTATTAAACATTAAGGCATGCTGGGATACTTGACCACTTTACTAATTGAACAAAGGACACTAAATTAGTTAAAACTAAAAGAACTGCTGACTGCCATAATAAAGTCAAGCTGACCTTTTGGCTTAGGACATCTGGTGATAAAATGTGAACATGTTAATCTGTTTCTTGAGAACAATGGAACCTATGAAACTATATGTTGAAATGTAATGTAAGCTAATCACATGAAGTTGTTTACCTTGCTGTATAAATATGAGCGCTGTACAATAGTAATTTAGAGTGCTGGTGAGCAGTAGGGACTGCTGCAGACTCTCCGTGATATCATGTAATAAATTCCTAAAGCGAACCTCGAAGTCTCCGTCTGATAGTTAATTTCCTCGACAGAATTTGGCATAGTCATGCAGGATCCCTAACAACGGGATCCAAAAGAACTAAGAAGGTCTAAGTTGGGTATAGCATCGACCTTGTATATCACTTGGCCCGCTTAGGCTCCAATTAGACAAAGGAAATTTAAAAAGGGACTCTCCTAAAAATAAAAGGAAAGTGCCCGGTGCCTCCCAGCTGAAAGGGGGAGAGCACCTAGCGCGTCCCAGCTGAAAGGGGGACGGCGCGCGGTTGCCTAGTTATCCGGCCGGTGACTCATGCTGAGCCAAGAAGCCCATCAGGCTGAGGCAAGACTGCTGAGGAGAGAGAAAAGACTATGGCACCAAATTAAGTAGCTACAAAGAGAATAAAGGGTTGACTTCGAGACTCGCAGACGGAAAAAACGGTGAGCGCTCATTGTATTTTGTGTATATAAAATAACCCGTGGTTGTATAACCAGTAAGTTTAAAACTAAGTTACAGGAGTAAGGAGAAGATGGGAAATAACGGCAGTCGAGCGGATTCGTCCGAGCCTGCCAAGAAAGGAGCCCGAGGCAAGGTAAAACAGGAGGCTGCAAATGGTAAAATCAAGATATGTAAAAGAACGAATGACAGAATAAAAAAGCTCGTGCAACATCGAAAAAAGGTAGGAGATCCCATCGTTCCACCGGGATCACCAGCCGATACTGTAATAAAAGAAAAGGAGACGATTTCGGAAACCTGAGCCCTGAAATAGACCGTCCAGATAAGACACAGTAAAGTCGGGTGATCCCAGACTAAGAAAGGTACCAAGGGTAAAAGGAAAAGCGCTAGAAGTTTGATACTGCAGTGGAGGTGGGTCCTCCGGAGATTAAGAAGCCGGAGAGAGAGTCTTGCGGCAGAAGGCAGGAGACCTTCAGAGATAATAGGGGGTGGGTCCCCCGGAGATTAAGAAGCTGGAGAGAGAGTCTTGCGGCAGAAGGCAGGAGACCTTCAGAGATTTCATTAAAGTATAAGGACTCAGTTCTGCAGTGGCGAATAACACAGACTGAGAATTGTTTATTGTTCAGTATA
This sequence comes from Somniosus microcephalus, assembly GCF_052327205.1. Classification (NCBI taxonomy): domain Eukaryota; kingdom Metazoa; phylum Chordata; class Chondrichthyes; order Squaliformes; family Somniosidae; genus Somniosus; species Somniosus microcephalus. The sequence continues at coordinate 269,471,561 of NC_140989.1, read as the reverse complement.
TAGTATAAGATTTTAATGAGTTACCTAATTTGTTTACCTGTGTGGTCTGTCGCGTTAGTTATTATTAGTCTTGTTATTGTTAGTATGTGTTTCTTTTCATCTCTTACAGCAACTTGGTTGCAAAATCGCAAAGGGGAAACGGGTTATTGCGATCCAGAGAAATTACGCCTAGTTGAGACTAACCAACAGGAAAGTCCCAATTAAGTAAAAAAAAAAGGGTGCCAAATCTAGTAAAATCCCAGAGAAAGGCACCCCTGCTTGTTATATTTTTCAAAACTGCGGTCAAGTTTCAATCAATGACCTGCCAAGGTGGTCCAGAGGGACCCGAAATGGGAAATACCCATTTCCACCAGATGGCACCTTTAACATAGACAGAATTACCTGTCTAGAGGAACGCCTCATAAAAAAAAAGGGGGACCCAACTAGAAAAGGAAAAAAAGAAGTAAATTGGTCAGCCTTCTCAGATTGGAAAAAGGAAGCAGAGAGGCGACGCGAACGAAGTATAGAAGTTAGTAAACATAATAAAAAGAGGGATGAGATTAATCAGGAATAGAATAAACAACAAAAAGTTAAACAAATCAGGGTTGGCAGGGTCCACAAAATTTATCTGGAAATGGAAATACCCAAGCCCAGGTTCACACTCGTCCACAGACTAATTGGACAACTAGCAATCCCTGGGGAAATCCAAAGTGGCCCAAACGAACAGTTTGGACAAAATCCAAATTGTTCAGCATGACGTTACTTAGAGCCCACCCCAGACATTGCCCAGGAACAACAAGCTGTGGTACAATTGCCTGCAGTATCATTAAATTCTAAAGAAGAGCCATTTATAAATTTAAATATGAATGGAACACAAGTTCCATTTTTGGTAGACACTGGAGCAACTAATTCGGTCTTGACTAAACAATATGCAGTAGGAGCACCTTGTACCAATCAGAGTGTCAAATGTGTAGGACTTTCAGGAACAACCCAGACTATGGTATGGCCCACTCCATTGGATGTACAGATAAAAGACTTTCGTGGACAGCATGCATTCTTATTATCTGAAGACGTTCCCATCAACTTATTAGGAAGAGATTTGTTGTGTAAAATGAAAGCAGTGATATCATGTACGGAAAAAGGACTGAAGGTACATGTTCCAACTGACAGATGCGGGATGTACCCATTGCAGGTCCACAATTCTCCTATTTTGTATTGTTGGACTAATCATGATGACAACCTCAGTAAACAATTACTGATGGCTGTGGGAGCATTGCAGTATGTCACAAGATCAGTATCAGAATACCAGAAGCAGTTTAATTTGGGACATTGGCATGATAAATTGCACTGTACAGCCTATTATGACAAAACGGGAGAAGATCTAGAAGTGGCAATTAATTACAAGCCCTTTCTGCATCAGAAATATTCATTTAAAATCCGAAGAATTTTAATTGGGCAAGAAGGAATAGCGTCACCAATCTTGTTGACCCAAACAGCATGGGAATTATTCAGGGTAAAAGACTCTAAGCCACACTGTACACTAGCAGTGGCACATGAATTCAAATCTTCTGATCTAGGACAGATGGTCCTACGCCTATCAAAAGCTGCAGTTCAACAGGCGTGGAGAATAAGTCAGGGTTGGTTCAAGACCTAAGAGCAGTTAACGAGTCTGTTCTCCCTGCCTACCCGGTGGTCCCAAACCCAGCCACTATCCTGACCAGTATACCTCCTAATTCAAGGTATTATATGGTCATTGATCTCTGCTCAGCCTTCTTCAGCATTCCTATTCACCAAGATTCCCAGTTCCTGTTTGCCTTCACGTTCAAAGGAACCCAATACACATGGACCAGGCTGTCACAAAGCTATACAGAAAGCTCAACTATCTTTTCGTAGTGCCTCAAACATGATTTACAGGACATTGTCTTAACCGATGGGTCAACCCTCATACAGTACGTAGACGACCTGCTAATTGCATCACCTACCCAAGAGGCATTGTGAATCAGTGACTCAGCTTATCACTAAGCCTCGTATAGACATTGTAGAAACTCCTCTGGACAATAGCGATTTTATATTTTATGTGGATGGATCAGCCCTCAGAGACGAAAAGGGCTCGCCAAAAAGTGCATATGCCATTTCCGATGATTATTCCATTATCGAAGTATGCTCACTACCATCTTTCTTTTCAGCACAACAAGCAGAACTGTTTGCCCTTACAAGAGCATGTATTTTAGCTACAGGAAAATCAGTGAATATTTATACTGACTCTCGGTATGCATTTGGAGTCACTCATGATTATGGTCAAATTTGGAAACTTAGAGGATTCCTGACTTCATCAGGATCTACAGTTAAAAAATGCTGAACAAATTGATAACCCTTTAAAGGCTCTCCAGTGTCCTACAAAAATTGCTGTTATTAAATGCAAAGCACATACAGGCAATCAAGACCAGGCTTCTTTGGGCAATGATAGGGTGGGTCGAGCAGCTAAGGCTGCTGCTCTATCTGATACAGGGTCACAAGTGTTTGCATATGTTCTTAGAAATCAAGATCCAGACAATCCCCCACCCACAATTGATGACGTTTTGGCCTATCAATTACAGGCCAGTCCGGACGAAGTGTTAGCTTGGGTGAATGATTCTTGTTTTAAAACACCTGAAGGAGTATGGGTCTACCTTGACGGCCGCATGGTGGCTCCCAAGTCAATACTCCCATGGATTGCCCGATGTGTCCACATGTTCACATGCAGGCAAAGGGGGGATGGCAGACTATATCACACAAAGTTGGTATTCACCAGGCATTGACAATTACAAAACAAATTAGTGAGCAATGCATTACCTGCCAAACAATGAACCCAGGTAAAATGGAAAAGGTACAGGCTGCCTCCCACCCAAATCCAACAGGACCCTTTGTGCATTTACAGATGGATTTTATTGAATTACCGGTATGTTTAGGATTTAAGTATGTATTAGTTATTGTAGATGTGTTTTCACGATGGATTGAAGCCTTTCCATGTAAAATAAAATGATGCAGTTACTGTTGCAAAATGTTTGTTAAAAGAAATTGTACCACGATTTGGTATACCTGCACAACTTTCAAGTGACAATGGATCACATTTTACTGGGACAGTTGCGCGAGAAATGTGTAAGGCTTTACAGATCAACCAACACTTCCACTGCAGCTATCACCCACAGTCAGTGGGACTGGTAAAAAAAATATATATATATATATAATGGTATGCTGAAAAATAAACTTTCCAAACTCTGCAGCGAGACAGGACTTAAATGGGTCGAACTTTTACCCTTGGCATTGATGGTAAGGCGATCAGCAACAAACAGAACGACGGGATTGTCACCACGTGAAGTCGTCATGGGACGACCTCAGAGACTGCCATTTTCTTTTCCACCAACAGGTCAAGCAAGCCCAGGTTGAACCAGTTGAAGGAAGGTGCCATAACCTAGAACCAGGAGACAACGTATACGTGAAAGTATTCAAGAGAAAGAACGGTCTCCAACCCAGATTCCAAGGTCCGTACCAAGTACTCCTAGCAACTAATACTGCTGTAAAGGTGAAAGAGAGACCAACATGGATCCACGCCTCCCACTGCAAAAGAGCTCCAGAAAACAAGGAAAAGGAATCACCAACCCCATCAGTAAATGGAACTGAACATTAGGACTATGTTTCCTTGGGACACTTATAATACCTGCAATGCCCGAATTGTATATAAATACATTTTTGTATATGGTATACACGTACGCAACAACGGTAAGCGCTTCCAGCTGTTGGGTTTGTGCCCATGTTCCCATACATAGTAAAGGGGGAATTCCATTAAGGCCTATCCCCTTCAATGAGTCAGAGACGATGGAATGGATTTTACGCCAAAATGGGAGTATTACCAAGTATGAGTTAAATGGCCCCAAAAAGATTATAGTAGATGAAGACTGGCAAAGGCATTGGACCTCGGCAGGGTACGATTTGGACACCCTCAAAGGATGGTATCAACCTAAGTATGACCATGCTAGACAGCTCCCCTCCCTGGTCCTCACCAATACATCTGGGATAGGGAGACCAGTAAGCTCATGGTGCCTGGATAAGAGTAAGAGTAGAGGACCAAGCGTTGGCCACAGTTATTATGCAGAACCAGTTAAAGTAATGATGCAGGTACAGATCAAGGACCTATTTGATGGAAAAGGAAAGATTAAATGCAATCTTGCTAGACTAGGTTGTCCTTGATAAGGACAAAAGGAGGGAATGTGGAAATATGATTTTGCCCTTATTAGTGCATGATGGGATACTTGACATCTAATGTATTTTTGTACCATTGCCTGTGGACTAAAACTGAGTTAGCAGCAACTAACGTAATCTTCTGACCTATTGCAATTAAGTTAATCACAACCTGCCAGAACAATACATTGCAGAACTATTGGGTAACCGCACTGCTAGTGACATCTGGCCAAAGAATGAAAACAATTCTGTTAAAGGTCAATCTCGTTTCTCTTTATACATGATCATATTGAACTTGTGTTCTTCACTGTATAAATATGATAATCAGACATGAGTGAACAAATCATTTTCACAGAAATCACAGAAATCACAGAAACCCCACAGTGCAGATAGAGGCCATTTCGGCCCATTGAGCCTGCACCGACACATATCCCACCCGATCCTCGTAACCCCTACACCAACACATATCCCACCCTATCCCCGTAACCCCACGTATTTAATCCCCCTAACACTAAGGGTCAATTTATCATAGCTAATCAACCTAACCCGCACATCTTTGGACTGTGGGAGGAAACCGGAGCACCCGGAGGAAACCCACGCAAACACGGGGAGAATGTGCAAACTCCACACAGACAATCACCCGAGACCGGATTCGAACCCAGGTCCCTGGCGCTGTGAGGCAACAGTGCTAACCACTATGCCACCGTGCTGGTAACAAGATTCAAACAAAACCTCCTGACAGAATATAATTAACTAACTTTGTCTGAAGACATTTCTGTCCTGCTGACCTTTTGATTGTCCTTGTTTAAAACCTTAATGTGTTTAAAGGATGGTCACCTAAAACATCCGCAGTGTTGGAATTGTTTGTTCACCCGATGGTTATAATTTGTGTAGTGACAGGAGTTTTATTTATATTAATTTGTATAATGTGGATAAGAGTGAGATATCTGTTAGCGCAAAGAGTAGAATCAGTAGCATCTGTAAAAAGAGCTACGAAAGTACTAGAGAGAAAGGAAAGAAAAAGAGCAAACCAGGATGACTATGATGAAGAAGATTGTCTAAAAATGCATCCTTTCCCAAAGGGATATTATCCTCCCTATGAAAACGAACTGAATACAATGCCATAAAGCAGTGTTGATCAGTAAAGATCAACAAGGAGGGAATTGTGGGAGAAAACGTATTAAACATTAAGGCATGCTGGGATACTTGACCACTTTACTAATTGAACAAAGGACACTAAACTAGTTAAAACTAAAAGAACTGCTGACTGCCATAATAAAGTCAAGCTGACCTTTTGGCTTAGGACATCTGGTGATAAAATGTGAACATGTTAATCTGTTTCTTGAGAACAATGGAACCTATGAAACCATATGTTGAAATGTAATGTAAGCTAATCACATGAAGTTGTTTACCTTGCTGTATAACTATGAGCGCTGTACAATAGTAATTTAGAGTGCTGGTGAGCAGTAGGGACTGCTGCAGACTCTCCGTGATATCATGTAATAAATTCCTAAAGCGAACCTCGAAGTCTCCGTCTGATAGTTAATTTCCTCAACAGCTGGGAAGCATGAAAGCAAAATGTCTGTATTTGGACAAGAGAAGAAAAAGAGTGTTCATTCAGTGCAGTATGATGGAACAAGCAAAACAGAGGGGAGCGACACCTCTGAGGAGGAAGAGGTGCACATACTGACGGTTGCAGGTGGTCCAAATGGCTACTGGGTGTCGCCACTGGTGGAGGGACAATCAGTGCGGATGGAGGTGGACACAGGCGCGGCTGTGTCCCTTGTTTCAGACACTGTCTACAACAAAATGCTAAAGCATCTTACCCTTCAGCCAACAAACATTGTGCTAAAGATGTATACCGGCGCACCTGTGGCCATGAGAGGCGCCATTGAGGTGACAGTTAAATTGAATGGACAGACTGCGAAACTGCCACTATATGTGGTAAAGGGAAATTACCCATCTCTACTGAGACGTGCGTGGCTAGAGAAAATCACGCTGGACTGGTCTGCAGTCCACATGATGTCAAAAGAGGAGTCAGGTCTGATTGCAGTTTTAAACAAACATGCAGAACTCTTCAATGGTGAACTTGGGAGCATGAAAAAGATCAGCGTGAGACTGGACATTAAACCTGACAGCAAGCCGAAGTTTCACAAAGCCCGACCTGTACCCTATGCAATTAGGCCAAAAGTTGAGGCTAACTTGGAGGCCTTAGTCGAGAATGGAATCCTGGAGCCTGTGAGCGTGAGCAAATGGGCCACACCTATTGTTCCTGTCCTGAAAAAGGATGGATCTGTTCGAACCTGCGGGGATTTTAAAGTGACTATTAACCCGGTGCTGTCTGCGGAACAGTACCCTCTTCCCCTCATTGGTGATCTTTTTACGGGCCTGGCCGGAGGGCAAACGTTCAGCAAAATAGACTTATGCCAGGCTTATCTACAAATGCATGTCGATGACAAATCAAAGGAGCTGCTGACAATTGTGACACACAAGGGGCTATACAGGTACTGCCGCCTTTGGTTTGGAATTACGTCGGCCCCTGCTCTATTCCAAAGGGCAATGGATCAGATTTTGAGTGGACTGCCAGGAGTCCAGTGCTACCTGGACGACATCCTTGTCACTGGGACAAATGAGGAGGATCATCTTCTGAACTTGGATGCGACACTACAATGACTGAAAGAGTACGGACTCAGAGTTCGTAAAGACAAATGTGAATTCTTTAAGTCTTCAGTCGAGTACCTGGGGCATGTGATTGACGCTACTGGCCTGCATAAGGCGCCGTCAAAGGTCAAGGCGATCGTGGAGGCCCCAGCACCCCAGAATGTGAGCCAGTTACGTTCATTTCTGGGGCTACTTAACTACTATGGGAAGTTTATTCCAGACTTAGCAACATTGCTGAAGCCGTTACATCAGCTGCTATGTCAAGGCAAAACATGGAATTGGACTGAACTGTGCAATGAAGCTTTCGCCCAAGCAAAGAAAGCATTGCTGAAGTCGGAGGTCCAGACACACTTCGACCCAAAGCTACCCGTGCAGCTAGCATGTGATGCATCACCATATGGTGTGGGAGCAGTCATATCCCACATCATGCCTTCTGGGGAAGAGAAACCTGTAGTGTATGTACCCGTCTACCTTTAAGGGAACGATTGAGTGTAACCGTTCACCTTTAAGAGAACTACTTTAGGTGTGGCACTATTTGATTGGCTTCTGTATACGGTAATACCGACAGTGACCACACCAGTATATAAGTGATGTTACAGGATAACTAGGGCAGATTCGCCCTGACCTCTGAATAGTAAAGACCTGTTTGTTTGTACTTCAAAAGTCTGTGTATTTATTTACTGCACAACCCACAGACTTTACAGTGGCGACGAGTCCGATCATACCCTGCGGCAAGAATAGCAAAGTAACAAAGAGCGTCGAAGAGAGGCAACCGCCCTCGTCGTGCTACCAAAAGAAAACACGAGGCTACAACAACAGAAAGTGTGGTACTTTACAGAAGCTGGAAGACTAGCAACAAAAGCTTCATCAGCAACAGGCACTGATTACCCTGCTACCACGGTGTGGAGTGAGCCGACCGGCAAGAAACAAGGCGGCCAAAGAGACTGTGAGTAGGGGAAGGGGTAGAAGTATCCGGAGGAGAAGGGCAGAGCACTCGACCTCGGTCGAGGGGGAGCTGTACCGGCCAAAAGTCGGGTCCAACGGCGTCGGGTGACAGCCGGACCGCGATCGGCGGGAAAAATCCGGGCAGCGACCGCAGCCACGAAGCGCTGAACCTGCGAGTAGGCGCGGAAGGAGAAACCCAGCCGCAGCCGGGGAGGGAAACACCGGTCTGCGAGAGGGCTGGGGAGGCGAACGGGAACCGTGCGGGTGAGAGCCGGGTGCGGAGTGAGAGACTGCGAGGAGCCAGTCCAGCGGCTGAGCTGTTCTCCACCAACGGGGTACTCAGAGCCGGCAAAACCGAATGTGCGGGAGTGGGAGAGCGAACAGGAGCCGAGAACGGGGAGAGAGACTGCGCGAGAGCCAGTCCAGCGGCTGAACTGTTCTCCACCTACGGAGTACCCAGAGCCGGTAGAACCGAACGTGCGGGAGAGGGAGAGACAGAGCCGAGCACGGGAAAAGAGAGACTGCGCGAGGGCCAGTCCAGCGGCTGAACTGTCCTCCGTTAACGGGGTGTACCCAGAGCCGGTAGAACCGAACGTGCGGGAGAGGGAGAGACAGAGCCGAGCACGGGGAGAGAGAGACTGCGCGAGAGCCAGTCCAGCGGCTGAACTGTCCTCCGTTAACGGGGTGTACCCAGCGCCGGTAGAGCCGTGCGGGCGGGAGGAAAAGACAGAGCCGAGTAAGGGGAGCTGTGCGAGAGCCAGCCCAGTGGCTGAACCTGTCCGCTGTGGGGAAAGCGTACCCCTTACACCAGGGGGAAACGCGGAAAGCCGCCATTAGGCGGAGAAGACGACAGAGGCGGGAAACCGCCATTGAAGTGGGCGGGGAGAGAAAGGAAGAGCGGGAAACCGCCATTTTCGCGGGAAAAGAACCGCCATCTTAACTGCCATTGAAGTGGGCAGAGAGAGAGAGAGAGAGAGAGAAGGGAAGAGCGGGAAACCGCCATTTTCGCAGGAAAACCGCCATTTTAGAAAAAAAAAGATAATAAATAATACTTAAAGAAATACTGTGCTGCTTCAAAGAAAGAAAGATGCCTAAGCGAGGGAATATTAACGATTTTAATTCTGAAATAGAAGACTGGGCCACGTACGTGGAACGCATAGAGATCTATTGCGAAGCCAACAAAATAGAGGAAGACGACAAGGCGATAACATTGCTAAACTCGATGGGGGCAAAAACATATGGGCTCTTGAAGCATCTAATAGCACCAGCTAAACCAGCGGATCAGACCTTCGAAGAAATTGTGGCTGTGCTGAAGGACCACTTGAACCCCACACCGTTGATGCTGGCTGAGCGATTCAAATTCTACGCAAGAACGCAGAGGAAAGACGAAAGCAATGCGGAATACTTGGTCGAACTGCGTAGGCTAGCGAAATACTGCCAGTTCGGAGGGAATCTGACAGAGGCACTGCGGGACAAGTTCGTATGCGGATTGTCCAAAGAAGGAACGCAGAAGCGACTACTGGAAGAAAACGACCTCACACTGGACAGGGCTGTCCTCATAGCTGCATCACACGAAGCCGCAGCGAAAGGAACGGCCGAAATGCAGCTAAAGGCGGCGGCACTCGGGGTGGACCAAATTACTTCGAGCACAACAAAATGCTACCGTTGTGGGAAGACCACGCACGACCAGAATCACTGCTGGTTTAAGAACCAAGAGTGTCGGAAATGTGGCAAACTGGGTCACATCGCGAAGGTATGCAGGTCCGGGAAAAAGACCAACAATCAACGGAAGCCACCACAAGAAAAGTACAACAAGGTACACAAGGTGGCTGAAAAGAGTTCAGACGAACAGAATTCAGACTCAGACCCAAACAACCAGGAGCTGGGTAGTCTGAAGATCCACAATGTGGGGAAAGAAACTGATCTACAAACGATTTGGGTCGTACTAAAAATAGCTGGAGTCCAAGTACGAATGGAGCTGGACACTGGATCAGCTCTATCAGTCATCAACCGAAGGGACTACCACCGGCCGTTCTCTCACATACCTTTGAGAAATACCAAGTTCGTATTACAGACATACACGGGGCATAATGTATACCCCATGGGGAAAATAAGAGTCAAGGTGAGAGATAGAGGGAAAGAACACCCAAGAATGAATTTGTACGTATTACCTGAGGGAGGACCACCGCTTCTAGGACGGGGGTGGATTAAGAAAATAGACATGGAATGGCACTACCTAAAAGCCATAATGAAGGAGGATTCGGTGCAAGCTATCAGCTCAGATTCTGAGATGGATGACGATAAGACCAATTCAAATATGCATGACAAGGCTAAAGGGGACTTGCCGACGATGGGGAAGGAAACAAAGACATGCAGAAAGACTTATGTCACCAAGAAGAATAAAGTTACAGAGCAGAACTCCAGGTTGACAGAGAATTCTGAGCCTGTTCAAGCTAAGGATTCATCCACGATGGAAGAACACCGAGCTCGGACTCAAACTTATGTCAAAGTACGACAACAATTAGAACAGTGGAGTGACCGTCTCGTACAAGAGATGAAAAATATGGAAAAGTTCTGGGACACTGAATGGGAGAACCTGGAAAGACAACAGAGACAGCTAGCTCGAGAAAAGAGCGACCATAGAGCCATCGTGGCCAAGTACCGATCACATCTCCCTGAAACTGTTCAGGAACTAGACTATTTACAGAACGACCTAAAGGAAGAGGAATCTTCAGGAAGCCAGGATTTTATCCCAGTTCATCTCTACGACTCGTTGCAAGCAGAGTGTAACAAGTTGAAGGAACAGTATGAACGGGCCCAGATTACAATCCTGGAAGGGGTTAACTCGGCAACCTCCGAAAAGCTAGTTTTAGTGAAAGCATATGAACAACTAAAGTTTGAACATGAGCGAGAATTACAAAGGCTGCAGGAAATGTTTGACGAGCTCCAGGCCAAGACAGACTCATCTGTAGAGATTCCATCCGTAGATGGAAAATTAGAGGTGGAAGACATAGCAGAACGTGAAATTCAAGATGTCCAAGAACTCGTTAAATTATTGAAGGAAACCCAAGACAAATATGAGGCGGCAATGGCAGAGGTCCAACAACTTGAAGAACATATCCAACTAGGAATCCGGGCAGTGGAAGGAAAGGCCAATGGAAGGAACACAGAGACTGTAGGAATGGCCCCTGATCAGGAGTTAGAGAACACCAAGGCGCAATTTCTTCGAGCGCTTAAAACCAAAGGACCGGAGGAAAGGAAGGTGAAAACATTGGAGGGAAAGGTGGATGAAATGGAGAAGGCGCTAATCCACAGTGTCCCCGTAGAAGAGTTAACGGCCAGCCAACTCTTATACACGCTGAGGGACAAGACTCCAAAATGGGAACACGAGTTTCAGGTTTTAAAGGGAAAGAATTCGGAGCTTCCAAAAGTCACGGAGAGAGCTGAGGGGGCAACACAGCTTGCACATGGATGTCAAAAGTATGCTGAATTACGTCAAGGGGAACAGAAGAATGCGGAAACAGCTACTTCAGTAGAAGGATTAAATAGCCTGATAACGGAATCCCCGATGGAAGGGAAGGTATTGAACTCACAAATGAGGCCAGGCGTGAAGGAATGGCAGACATCCCAGGAAGAGCGGGATGAATATGAATGCTTGAAGAAGTCTTTTCAAGAAAGATGGTCAGAGAAGGAACCACCGTCGGCTAACGTCCAGTTGGATAAGAAGGAAGTAGAAGGGCCCCTCACTGGCCTAACTCAGGACGACCCCGAATACTATCATGACCTATTGAGTGACACTGAATATTACGAGGATCTGGTCTGCCCAGTTTGTGATGAAAACTCCCAAAGTACAGAAATCCGCATGAAGCACTTAAGGTCTAATGAACATAGAGAGTTGGTGGCGCTACAGATGGCCGCAGAGAAAGGAGCTCCGAGAGTTTCAAAAAGGCAGAAAAGAAAAAGAAGAAGCAGGAGATAATAACTGTCTAAAATACTATCATCTCAGGCGGGACACCATGAAAGGAGCTAAATTAGTTGAAAACCCGAAAATTATCAAGACAGCCAGTTGGTTGTAAAAGTCCGCACTGCTGGTTCAACAGGATGGAAGGTCAAGCTGTTACGTTAAGAAAAAGGCTATGGAGGAGTCACGCTAGCCATGTGAACCGGCTACACCAAAGAGATGCTGTTCGGAATGAGTCAAGATCAGAGACTGAATCTATGAACTGTTTCCGCAGAGACTGAACCTGTGAACTGTTCCCACCGAAAGTATATCTGTAAACTGTTTTATATGACGTTGACTCCACCGGAATTATCTCTGTAAATTGTTTGTTCTCCACCGAGAGTATATCTGTAAATTGTTATGTGAAGTTGAAGATATGTATGTTTAACGGGGACCCTGTAAGTAATAAGCTAAAAAGGGAGGATTGTAGTGTATGTACCCGTCTACCTTTAAGGGAACGATTGAGTGTAACCGTTCACCTTTAAGAGAACTACTTTAGGTGTGGCACTATTTGATTGGCTTCTGTATACGGTAATACCGACAGTGACCACACCAGTATATAAGTGATGTTACAGGATAACTAGGGCAGATTCGCCCTGACCTCTGAATAGTAAAGACCTGTTTGTTTGTACTTCAAAAGTCTGTGTATTTATTTACTGCACAACCCACAGACTTTACAAAACCCATCGCCTTCGCATCACGCACCTTGAACAAGGCCGAGAGTAACTATGCGCAGATTGAGCGCGAGGCCTTGAGAATCGTTTTTGGAATTCGAAAATTTCATCAGTACCTGTTTGGGAGAAGGTTCACACTCCTGATGGCCCACCGTCCATTGACTTCAATCTTCGGGCCCCACACCGGAATTCTGTCTCTTGCTGCAAGCAGGATGCAAAGGTGGGCTTTACTGTTGTCAGGACACACATACGACATCAAATATCGCAAATCAGACTTGCACGGCAACGCAGACGGTCTCTCGAGGCTGCCCTTGCCTGTTACTCCCCCAGAGCCTCGTCAGATAGACATCTTCTACTTTAGACAAGTGGAGGGAGCACCTGTCACTGCAGTTCAGGTGCGAAGGTACACCCACAACGATCCAGTCCTGTCTGAGGTAATGGATGATGTCATTTGAGGGAGAGCTATAGGAGATTCTCCTAGTTTGAAACCTTACGTTTCAAAAAGAAATGAGCTCTCCGTCCAGGCAGGTTGTCTTCTTTGGAGACGCCGTGTCATCATTCCGCCACCTCTGAGGGAACCTATACTGCAACAACTTCATACAGGCCACAGTGGGAAGGTTCGGATGAAGGAAATGGCAAGAAGCTACTTCTGGTGGCCAGGTCTCGATGGAAATATTGAGGAGAAAGCCAAAACATGTTTCCCATGTCAAAGGGTCCGGAATGTTCCACAGCTGGCAACCCTACACCCCTGGGATTGGCCTGAAGAAGTGTGGCAGCGAGTACATGTGGACTTCGCCGGTCCTTTCGAAGAGAAGATGTTTATAGTGGTTGTGGACGCTCGTAGCAAGTGGCTGGAGGTCGCTGTGATGAGGTCTACCACGGCAGAGAAAACAATTGAGAAACTTGGTGAGATGTTCAGCCGTTATGGCTCACCGGAACAACTCGTAAGTGACAACGGTCCACAATTTGTATCACAGGAGTTTGCAACCTTCCTGCATGTGAATGGTGTCCAACACATCAGGTCTGCACCCTATCATCCCTCTACTAACGGCCTGGCAGAAAGGTTCGTGCAAACTTAGAAGCACGCCTTGAAGGCATCGCAAGGTCAGGGCTCAATCAACCAATGTCTGAACAGCTTCCTGTTGTCCTACAGGAACGAGCCGCATGCCACAACCAAAACTTCCCCCGCTTCGCTCATGATGAAGAGGCAGTTGCGGACAAGTTTTGACTTACTCAAACCTCCAAGGGCAGAGCAGGTTGTCCATCATCAACAACAAGCTCAAGCTGAAAAGAGAGAGAAAAGAGCCAAGGAGAGACGGTTTCATCCTGGAGAGCACGTCCTAGCTCGAAACTACAACACTGCACCGAAATGGGTTCCTGCTACGGTGATCGCGCAGATGGGCCCTGTGTCTTACACGGTTGAGACTGCTGAGGACGTTGCCTGGAGAAGACACACAGATCAACTGTTGCTAGGAGCAGAGACAGCCACAGAGGCTCCAATGGCTGGTTGGCCTGAACTGTTTCCGGATGATACCGCAAACCAGCATCCTTTGCCACAGTGCTCTTCTCCAACACAGGAAGTCAAAGAGACTGTTCCACCTGTGCAAACTCCTGACTTTCGACTGACACAGGCACCTTCTCTATCTAGGCCAGTGTCAATGCCTACTGCTGTGGAAGCCAGCGATGACCGCCGGTATCCTGTCAGAGAGCGGCGGCCTCCAAGGCGCTTGGATCTGTAGGCTTAGTGACTTACCCACGAAACTGGGGCAGAATAAACCCCAGGGTAAAGTCAGGGTTTGAGGCAGTCTACCTCTACCCTTGGTTAGTTGAGTGCATTGAAAGTAACTTACCTGTTGAGGAATAATGTGGACCTTTAATTTAAGAGGGGAGGAATATGTTATGTATTGGGTGTTCTCCTCCCACCTGCGGTGATGCTGTCACAGCAGATAAATGGTTGGGGTTGTTCTCTTGGTTAAGTTTAGTTGTCTTTGTTCGGTACTCTCCAGAACCTTCTTTTTGAATAAAGCACTTCATGTTTGAATCTCTGAGTTCTGAGTCCTAAATTGTGTCTTGGTAGAAAGGTACAAACACAACAGTCGATGACATGTTGAAGGCTGCGGAGAAAATGGCATAGTTTCTCCGGTCCGGGGAAGTACTGGACGACGAAGGGTACTCTGTTGGTTGTGTCTCGTGTTTGTCTTCGGAGTGATTTCAAATAAAGCTGTTGGACTATATAACCTGGTGTTGTGTGACTTCTTACATTCATTAATTCAAGATGGAATGGACCTGGGATGCTTTGGATTTTCAGTTTGGTTTTGTAAGATTCTAAACACGTAATAAAACCATGCAGACACTGTGACAACGGATGAACGGACACCGCACAACAATCGCCAGGCAGGAGTGTTCCCTCCCAGTTGGGGAACACTTCAGCAGTCAAGGACATTCAGCCTCCGATCTTCGGGGAAGCATTCGCCAAGGCGGCCTTCGTTGAGCAGAAACTGATAGCCAAGTTCCGCACTCATGAGGACGGCCTCAACCGGGATCTTGGGTTCATGTCACGCTACATGTAACCCCACCTGATGTAGAGTCATCCAGACTCGAGTCGTCATTGGCTTGTTCTCTCTGCACAAATGTGGCCGGACCTGCTGTGATTTCCAGCAAAGTTTTTTTTTTCTGTTTTTCATACAGACCCCAGCATCTGCAACATTTGACCCCTTGTGACCCCACCTCATTGTTCTTTGATGTAATGTTTTCCTGACTGACCTGTTTGGACACCATTCACACCTTTGATTGCTGTGATTATCTCTCTGCCGAGGTGTGATAAAGGGCAGTTAGAAAGATTACCTGTAATCATCTGGCAGTTTTCTCTGACTATATATGCTGTGCCTATATGCTTCTCTTCACTTCACCTGATGAAGGAGCAGCGCTCCGAAAGCTTGTGATTTCAAATAAAGCTGTTGGACTATAATCTGGTGTTGTGTGACTTCCTACATTTGTCCACCCCAGTCCAACACCGGCATCTCCACATCATGACTACTATCGACACCACAAACTGCCGGCTCAAAGTGGAGAGGATCTCCAAGAAGATCGCGCATATAGACACAGACATCAAGTTTCTACAGAGATGCAAGAA
Source organism: Somniosus microcephalus (assembly GCF_052327205.1). Taxonomy (NCBI): domain Eukaryota; kingdom Metazoa; phylum Chordata; class Chondrichthyes; order Squaliformes; family Somniosidae; genus Somniosus; species Somniosus microcephalus. The sequence goes on along the minus strand of NC_140989.1, from coordinate 269,455,951 downwards.
AGCAGACAAGATCCCGAAAGGACTACAGATCACGAACCCACTCAAGTCAACCTACAACACAGACTACGCTAAGAGACTCTGCTGTCGTACCTCTCGCACACTCCTCAACCATCTCGTACACCAGCTCTACAGCAGACGCCGCAACCTCAAAACCAAGATAGAGTCCATGTTCTCAGCTTGTGCTCAGGACACAGCAGACCAGCTACGAGATACCGCCAAGCAGACGAGGCAACGGAACTACACTGCCTACATGCACACCATAGAACAGGAAGCTTGAGAAACTCGGCATCACCACCAGCAGCAACCAAGCCTCCCCCGGTACCATGGTTGGAACCACAGGGAAGTCCATCACCAACTTGTCCAACCACACCCTTCAACCAGACGAAATCGAAGTTTTCAGCCGAGGGCTCAATTTCTGCCCCACCACCAAAATGGACCCCGATGGCCTCGCGGCAGACACAGAGGAATTCATCAGGAGAATGAGGCTCCGGGAATTCTTCCACAAATCCCAAGATGTCAGCAGCGAACCCAATGAGACAATCAATGATCCGGAACAGCAGACAGAGGGATCCGCAGTGCAGCAACCGAAGAAGAAAGAGTCAAATTGGACCCCTCTGGAGGGCCGCTGCCCTAAGCTTGACATGTATGCTAAAGCTGTCAGGAGATGCATCAACGCCAGATTCATCAGCCGCACTCACAAGACAGTCCAGAATGTCACCCGAGCATAACGCAACGCCATCCACGCTCTCAAGACCAACCGCAACATCGTCATCAAACCAGCAGACAAAGGAGGAGCCATCGTCATACAGAACAGAATGGACTATTGCAAAGAAGCATACCGACAACTGGACAACCAGGAACACTACAGACAGTTACCCACAGATCCGACCAAAGAACACACCCGCCAACTCAACAGACTGATCAAGACCTTCAATCCAGACCTTCAGAGCATCCTGTGCGCTTTCATCCCACGTACTCCCTGCGTGGGAGACTTCTACTGCCTCCCAAAGATACACAAAGCCAACACACCCGGACGTCCTATCGTATCAGGCAACGGAACCCTGTGTGAGAACCTCTCTGGATATGTCGACGGCATCCTGAAACCCATTGTACAGGGAACTCCCAGCTTCTGTCGCAACACTACAGACTTCTTACAGAAACTCAGCACCCACAGACCAGTTGAACCAGGAACACTCCTCGCCACGATGGACATCTCAACACTGTACACCAGTATCCCCCACGATGACGGAATCGCTGCGACAGCCTCAGTACTCAACACCAACAACGTCCAATCTCCAGACGCCATCCTACAACTCATCCGCTTCATCCTTGACCACAATGTCTTCACCTTCGACAACCAGTTCTTTACCCAAACACACGGAACAGCCATGGGGACCAAATTCGCACCCCAATACGCCAACATCTTCATGCACAAGTTCGAGTGATACTTCCTCGCTGCACAGGACCTCCAACCAACGCTATACACCAGATACATCAACGACATTTTCTTCCTATGGACCCACGGCAAAGAATCACTGAAAAGACTACACGATGATATCAACAAGTTCCATCCCACCATCAAACTCACCATGGACTACTCCTCAGAATCGGTTTCATTCTTGGACACACGAACCTCCATCAAAGATGGACACCTCAGCATTTCACTCTACCGCAAGCCCACGGACAACCTCACGATGCTCCACTTCTCCAGCTTCCACCCTAACCATGTTAAAGAAGCCATCCCCTGTGGACAAGCCCTGCGAATACACAGGATCTGCTCAGACGAGGAGGAACGCGATGGACACCTACAGACGCTGAAAGACGCCCTCGTAAGAACGGGATATGACGCTCAACTCGTCAATCGACAGTTCCGACGGGCCACAGCAAAAAATCGCATAAACCTCCTCAGAAGACAAACACGGGACACAACCAACAGAGTACCCTTCGTCGTCCAGTACTTACCCGGAGCGGAGAAACTACGCCATGTTCTCCGCAGCCTTCAACATGTCATCGACGACGACGAACACCTCACTAAGACCATCCCCACGCCTCTACTACTCGCCTTCAAACAGCCGCCTAACCTCAAACAGACCATCGTTCGCAGCAAATTACCCAGCTTTCAGGAGTACAGCGACCACGCCACCACACAACCCTGCCACGGCAAACTCTGCAAGACATGCCAGATCATCAACACAGATACCATCATCACACGTGAGGACACCACCCACCAGGTACATGGTACATACTCATGTGACTTGGCCAACATTGTCTACCTCATACGTTGCAGGAAAGGATGCCCCGGAGCATGGTACATCGGCGAGACCATGCAGACACTGTGACAATGGATGAACGGACAGTGCACAACAATCGCCAGGCAGGAGTGTTCCCTCCCAGTCGGGAACACTTCAGCAGTCAAGGACATTCAGCCTCCAATCTTCGGGGAAGCATTCTCCAAGGCGGCCTTCGAGACACACGACAACGCAAAATCGTCGAGCAGAAACTGATAGCCAAGTTCCGCACTCATGAGGACGGCCTCAACCGGGATCTTGGGTTCATGTCATGCTACATGCAACCCCACCTGACGTAGAGTCATCCAGACTCGAGTCGTCGTTGGCTTGTTCTCTCTGCACAGATGCGGCCGGACCTGCTGTGATTTCCAGCAAAGTTTTTTGTTTTTTTCTGTTTTTCATACAGACCCCAGCATCTGCAACATTTGACCCCTTGTGACCCCACCTCATTGTTCTTTGATGTAATGTTTTCCTGACTGACCTGTTTGGACACCATTCACACCTTTGATTGCTGTGATTATCTCTCTGCCGAGATGTGATAAAGGGCAGTTAGAAAAATTACCTGTAATCATCTGGCAGTTTTCTCTGACTATATATGCTGTGCCTATATGCTTCTCTTCACTTCACCTGACGAAGGAGCAGTGCTCCGAAAGCTTGTGATTTCAAATAAAGCTGTTGGACTATAACCTGGTGTTGTGTGACTTCCTACATTTGTCCACCCAGTCCAACACCGGCATCTCCACATCATCAGTATAGATTTCATAAGGGAATGGAAACAGGAGAGAAGAGTAGGAGCAGACATAGAAAAATAAGACAATTCTCATGACGAGGGATTATTGACTATTTGACCCAACAGCAATTTTTGGTTTAAGACAATTTACAATATAAACTCAAATTCGGGATTTTTTAAGGGTTAATCCTCAAAAGGTACAGTATCCTTGCCATGACAGAGGAAGACAGATTGGTGTAAAAATAAAGGGAATTGGTATGATAATAAAAATGTTTTGATCAGGGAAATTTCTCTGCTGTGGAAATTAATATTCCAGACTCTGCAGAAGTATGCTATGATTTGCAAAATGATCTAGTCATGGAAACGTATCCCTAACAATCTGGGACAATAGGTAATTAACTATTAATACAAAAGGTAATTAACTATCTTGTTTCCGTTTTTCAGTAGGTATTCACATGGGATCTTCTGGTAAGAAACCATATTTGGGAGGGTGGTAGCCGACTTAATTGGCAACTCTATTGGCCAACCTTTGGACAAGGAAGGAGTCAGGAGTAAAACTGCCAAACCTCTTGTCCAGAGAGACCACAACTGAACAAAAAGTTCACAAGGGTATAAATTAGTCTCCGGCAGTAGCGCAAAATAGGTGATAGTGATTCGACAGCCCATTTTGCACACTGCCTGATTTTCATTTCCATTGACATCAATGAAAAAGAAAATCAGGCAGAGTGCAAAACAGGCTGCCAATTCATTATCGCCCATTTTGAGATATCTGTGCCATCCTGAGCCTAGGCTAGAAATTAAGATAGAGCTAATCAGATTTCAGCTAGAATTGCTTTGTTCTGTCATATGTATCCTACAAAATAAATCAGATTCTTAACTTTACATTGACCTCATCTGACCACAAGTGTTCATCAGTTCCATCTTTCAGAGAATTGGGGAAGCACATGTGTGTGGAGCATAATTTAAATTTGTATAACAAGGGATCTCATTAGGGCTGTATCTATATCTATATATATAAAAGAGCTCTTCTGTCTGTCTGTCCGTTCTCTATACGTTCGAAAGTTATAGAGCGTTCCTACACGCGTGTCACATCAGAAGAAAGCTTACGATTACGGACCGGTCATAGGTGTATTTACATTTCGGCCGGACAAAAATTGCGACCGCGGTATCCAAAAAATGTTAAAAATTCCTCTCATTATCTGCTCATTAGCGATAGAGTGACGTCGAGGTCGACCAATCGTACGCCGGGTTCCTGGCACGTGCGGGCGGGCCCTCCTACAGTCGAGTGACGGGACGATTGACCAATCCTACGCTTCGGTGACCTGACGGTCGACCAATCGGTGCATGTGTGGACGGGCCTTATCGTTCTGAACCGAGGTGAGTGTCAGCCATCTTGATTCCATTCTTTTTCCCGCTTTCTGCGTTTTTCTTTTCAAACCTACATTTCCAGCAAAAAAAAATTGCTTTTATTAAATTGTTTTTTAAAAAACTTCATTCATTTGTAAATATTTTCTCTAACCTGAAGATTCTTTTTCCTACCTTCCCCCGTTTTTGTAAGGCCTCAGAACCTAGGCCTCAAAGCCTGGGTCTCTCCTGCTTAGCCACGCCCGAGCTAGGTAATTGTCCCACGGCTTCTGCTAAGCTCCCCCCGCCGCCGTCACGTTACCCGGGGCAACAGCATCAGCCACGAGGGTCACGGGACATACACAGGGTGCGCGTGCAGCAGGAGCAGCTGAGACGCGCATCTCTCTCTGTTCTCAGCTCGGGTGGGGGGGCGGGGCTCTCGGGAGTGCGGATCTCGGGCGGGGCTTGGAGAGTGGGAAGGGTTACCCCGGCAACCGGGCCCGCCTGCCGTCTCTCACAGCCGCAATCGGCGGTCTTGAAACCAGCTCGGGAGGGCGGGGCAACTGGAGAGCGGGAGGGCGGGGCTCCGGAGAGCGGGAGGCCGGTGCTCGGGAGGGCGGGGGGCGGGACTCGGGACATCGGGGGGCGGGGCACGTGACATCGGGGGGCGGGGCTGGCGACATCGGGAGATCGGGGGACGGGAGATCGGGGGGCGGGACATCGGGAGATGGGGGCGGGATATCGGGAGATCGGGGGGCGGGACATCGGGAGATCGCGGGGCGGGACATCAGGAGATCGGGGGGGCGGGACATCGGGGGGCGGGACATCGGGAGATCGGGGGCGGGACATCGGGAGATCGCGGGGCGGGACATCGGGAGATCGGGGGATGGGAGATCGGGGGGCGGGACATCGGGAGATCGGGGGACGGGAGATCGGGGGCAGGACAACGGGAGACCGGGGGCGGGGCTCGGGGTCTCCCCCTCTCCTCTTCCCACCCTCCCCCCCTCCTCCCCTTCCTCCCCCCCTCCTCCACCCCTCCCTCCCCCACCCCTCCCTCCCCCTCCCTCCACCCCCCCTCCCTTATTCCCCCCTTCCCCCCTCCCCCCTTCCCCATCCCCCAATTCCCCCCTTCCCCCATTCCCCCCTCCTTCCCCCATCCTCCCCTCCCTTCCCCCTCCCCTCCCCCCTTCCCCCCTTCGCGCTCTCTCTTCCCCGTCGCTCTCTCTCTTCCCCCCAGTCGCTCTCTCTCTTCCCCCCCAGTCACTCTCTCTCTTCCCCCCAGTCGCTCTCTCTCTTCCCCCCAGTCGCTCTCTCTCTTCCCCCCAGTCGCGCTCTCTCTTCCCCCCAGTCGCTCTCTCTCTTCCCCCCAGTCGCTCGCTCTCTTCCCCCCCAGTCGCTCTCTCTCTCTTCCCCCCCAGTCGCTCTCTCTCTCTTCCCCCCAGTCGCTCTCTCTCTCTTCCCCCCAGTCGCTCTCTCTCTCTTCCCCCAGTCGCTCTCTCTCTCTTCCCCCCAGTCGCTCTCTCTCTCTTCCCCCCAGTCGCTCTCTCTCTCTTCCCCCCCAGTCGCTCTCTCTCTTCCCCCCCAGTCGCTCTCTCTCTTCCCCCCCGTCGCTCTCTCTCTTCCCTCCCAGTCGCTCTCTCTCTTCCCCCCCACTCACTCTCTCTCTTCCCCCCAGTCGCTCTCTCTCTTCCCCCCCAGTCACTCTCTCTCTTCCCCCCAGTCACTCTCTCCCTTCCCCCCCAGTCGCTCTCTCTCTTCCCCCCCAGTTGCTCTCTCTCTTCCAACAACAACATGCCCTCGAAAAAGCCTCGGCACCGCCGGGCACTCCAGCTAGTATTAATATATATTAGACAGTACAGGCTAACTCCTGCACGTAAGGGACGGGAGGTCCACTTACAGGAGTGACCATCGCTACTGAACCTGAGAGAATATCTAACACAAAGCCAATATTTGTGTAACCCCTTCACGGTTCTCTAGATATATGTGAGATGTGGTCTCTGTTGTAGACAGTATTCTATAGTCCAGTAAGGAGATCACTACTACAATGGCTTAATTCTAATTATCTTACTTTATAGTTTTAACGTCAGACAGTATAAGAAGATTACGGGTCAATGACCTAAATTAGACATTTGCATACATTAGAATGAATCTAGACATAATAAACATACATTCTCCATTTATATGGATTCAAAGGAGAATCTGTCCCTGTGTCCAAATTCAAGTGCACTCTTTCGTTGGCGCGCTTAAGTTGGAGCTCATGGTATGTATAATGTCTGCAAGGCTTACGACTCCGAACCCCTTCGTTGAATTCTCTTCACGATCACTGAATCCCACTTTGAGTTCTGGATGCAGAGCTACTAATACGAAGGGCGGCGGCCGAGTTTGGAAGCCCGGGACGGGATGCGGCAGCCATTTGCCTCCTGAGCCCTCTTTTCAGAGCTCCTGCCCTCTTTTCTTCCAGTCGCTCCTGTTTCCCGCTCGAAAAACCTGACTCCACCCCTTCCTCCTGGGGTTTCTGCCTGGAGACTGTGCAGCCTCACTGTCTGCAACAGTTGATACTGGTGCAGAATTATGGAAAGTCTGCTCTTAGTCACATTGTGTCCTTAAAAGTTCTTGCCGTACCTTCACATGGGCAACTTTAACCCAGGGATTTATAACAATGATAATACAGTGTCTAAGTTAAAGATTGATAACCATACTTAGCGTACATAACATTTCCAATGGGTATTACATTTGTAACAGCAACATTCTCTTAAAATTCAAGTTAAATATATTTTTTTTAATATTTACAACTCTGCAATAACATTTGTATTCAGATTGAGAAATTTTCCTGCAGTGGGAATTAGTATTCCAGACACTGTAGTTATGGTCTATGATCCGGACAGCAAAATAAGAGATCAGTTGAAGGCTGCTAAAGTTAATGTCAAGCACTTGAAGGATTTTTTTGTTAAATACTTTAAGCAGTTAATGGTTGGGTCTTCTTTTGTCTAGGTGGGGCAGAGATAGGGGGATAATTAGTCTGACCATCATGGGATAGGGAGGGGAATATCAGTCATGGATATTGCACTCTGATTGTCATCCAACATTCCTTGCTCAAAGTGCATGTGTATGAGATATCAAGTGAGGACAAGATCAGCTTCAACTAAATAACACCCCAGGATTGAATACCCTGGCAAGGCTGACATCTGAATAAAGCCACTTGGTTTAGGTACCTATAGAACAGTACCCAAGCAAGAAATTAAGACCTACAAAGAGCTACAAAGCTAACACTTTAACTTTACTACAGGATTTTCAAAGTAATGAGCTTTCTTATCCAAACAAATACTGAGTGACAATTAGCTGCTAAATATGGATTATATTGCAAGTACTGAGAAGTCTGTCAAACTTCATTTTATTGTAATTGCTACAGTGACAGATAAAGCCTCCCTTCCATATTCATACCTTTCAGGTGCTAATTTCATTTTCTAATTTTCTCTTCTCCTGGTCTCAGGGTACTGACTATGCTAGGGTAAGGGCCACAAGCACCAGCAGCCCTCTGGTACCTCATCCAAATGGTGTGAGCCAGAGCATTTTTGGCAGGCTGGTGGACAACAACGCCCAACCTGATTCCGTTCTCATCTGATCTCCGTCCAAAGGGTCACTTTCCAGCAGCTATCGTTAGATGGAGAGTAAATCAGAGGAAAGGTTCTCTCTTTCCATAACCCAGGGAGCTGAGACCAATTATAAGCAAAACTGTTACCCCAGGAATCAAAACAGGGACCTTCTGGTCGCAATGATTTTATGCCACAATACAGCATTGAACAAATTGCCGCCATTAGATTCCAAATTTGTAACTATAAATGTTAATCTTTACAGTAAAATTTAAATTAATGGACGTAGCTTTCAGAAAGGCCACTGTATGCTTAAGTTTATGGAATGTACTTACTGCAATTTAAAAAAATATCCCAACAGTACTTGTCCGTGATAATCGGAAAACCCTTGCACTTCAGCATCGTGATATTTTAATTTATTCACGATGAGTGATCAATATTTTTAAGATGGTACGTACCCAATTCAAAGAATTGCCTTCATAGACACTTTATAAGCAGACATGTTTGGCCTACAGGGAATCTGGGTCTAGTTATTTGTTTTAAATAACGTTTCAATAATTTTATTTCAGTCAGTCTAACAAGACATTAAACAATGCCCGATTGCAGGACGTTGCCACGTGGTTTTTGAGGGGCCTCGATTGCAAGAATTCTAAACAATTCTAAACATCTAACTATTTAAGTAAAGAACTGTGGTAAACCACTTTTATCGTTACACTATAGTTATCACTGTTGTATTGTTATCACCGTTATCACTGTTGTATCACGATACGAGGTCGCCTCTTGTCGCGCTGTTATACCTGGGCTGACCACCTCCGACTCCGCCCATGGCTCCACCTACCTGCCCAGGTATAAAGGTAGTCGACTGGCTGGTATTCCTCCTTGTTGGACCCGATCACCCACGAGGGTGGGCTCTGTTATTTAGTCAATAAAAACCTTTAGTTACGTTCCTAACTCGTCGCTTTTTATTGGACGAATTGATAGGTATATCAATTTTATTGACTAAATTTTAAAGATGTCTACTACTGGCCAGCCAGAAGCCCTCCCAGAAGCACAGCCACACCAGCCGGCTTGGCTGCAAGCCCTCAAACCACCGTACCTGGATCTAAACCCACAGGCAGCAAACGCAGCCCTCAACTTCAAACACTGGCTGGACTGCTTCGAATCCTACCTGGAAGAATCCGGCGCCCCGCAGAGATCCAAACTAAGACTTCTGAACGCCCAAGCAAGCCCGAGAGTATACGCACTCATACAGGACACGACTACGTACGAGGCCGCTATCAACCTACTGAAACAGCAGTACCGCAGCCCGGTAAATTACATGTACACCAGGCACCTCCTAAGATCCCGCCCGCAACAGCCAGGAGAGTCTGTAGCTGAATTTTTACGGGCGCTAAGAGCACTCGGCAGGAACTGTGACTTTAAAGCGGTGACGGCTGTTGAAAATACGGAGGATAATATCCGCGATGCCTTTGTGAAAGGCCTACGGTCCGACTACTCACGGCAAAGACTGCTTGAAGCTAAAGACCTCGACCTGGACAAAGCTGAAGCCCTCGCTCTCTCCCTGGAGGTGGCCCATCAGGACCAGGAGGCGTTTTCCAGGTACTGCTCGCGACCCTGGGACTCGGGCCCGACCCCTACCGCAATACCCTTCGCAGCGCCGCCCCCGGGACCTACCTCAGCGTCGGCGTCCCGGACCCGACCGGGCCCGCCACCCCCGGTACCGGCTCCGACATCGGGCACCCGCGATCGGGCCGCCGGCTGCTTCTTTTGCGGCCAGGAGAAGCACCCGAGGTCGCGCTGCCCAGCCAGGAACTCTACCTGCACAACCTGCAGGAAGAAAGGCCACGTCTCTAAGGCCTGCAGGAGCGGATCTTCAGAGGCCAGCAGTGCCTCATGCGAACTGTGGGGGCGGCCATCTTCTTTCACGGCAACTGAGGCCAGTATCCCCACACGTGAGTCATGGGGTGGCCATCTTTGATCAAGGCAACCGACCCCAATAGTGCCTCATGTGAGTTATGGGGGCAGCCATCTTCTCCGCCATTTTGTCCTACCTCGTGGGAGACGCCATTTTACCCACCACGCCCGACTGCCACCGGGCCCCCGGACCCGACGACCGCCTCGCCCGCAGACGACAACGACTCGCTTACCTACATGCTAGCCTCCGTCACTCTGGATCAAGCCCGCCCACACCACCTGTCCAAGTCGATGATGGACATCAAAGTAAACGGCCACGCCATGACCTGCCTGTTCGACAGCGGAAGCACGGAGAGCTTCATCCACCCAGACACGGTGAGCCACTACTCCCTCCCTGTCCTGCCAACGCGCAACCGAATCTCGATGGCATCGAGGTCCCACGCCACGGACATTAGCGGCTACTGTGCTGTGACCTTGTCGGTTAAGGGTACAGAGTATAAAAACTTTAAACTCCTCGTCCTCCCCCAGCTCTGCGCTGCCGTCCTACTAGGGCTGGACTTCCAATCCCACCTCCAAAGTGTAACCCTAGCATACGGTGGACCCCTCCCCCCACTCACAGTCGACAACCAGCGAAGGTTAAACCACCCACCACGTAACACCTGCAGCCTATCCACCCTCAAGGTGCCGCCACCTTCCCTGTTCGCTAACCTCACCCCCGACTGCAAACCCGTCGCTACCAAGAGCAGGCGGTACAGCGCTGGGGACAGAGCTTTCATTAGCTCTGAGGTGCAGCGTCTCCTGAAGGAGGGCATCATCGAGGGGAGCAACAGCCCCTGGCGTGCCCAGGTCGTGGTCGTTAAGACCGGCGATAAAAATCGCCTGGTCATCGACTACAGCCAGACCATAAACAGATACACCCAGCTGGACGCATACCCCCTTCCCCGCATATCTGACATGGTCAATCAGATTGCACAATACCGCGTATTCTCGACCATCGACCTTAAGTCGGCCTACCACCAACTCCCTATCCACCCCGAGGACCGCCAGTACACCGCCTTCGAGGCGAATGGGCGCCTATACCACTTCCTTAGGGTCCCCTTCGGTGTCACCAACGGGGTCTCGGTCTTCCAAAGGGAGATGGACCAGATGGTTGACCAGAATGGACTGCAGGCCACATTCCCCTACCTAGATAACGTCACCATCTGCGGCCGCGACCGGCAGGACCACGACGTGAATCTGGAGAAATTCCTCCGTACAGCCCAACGGCTGAACCTCACCTACAATAAGGAGAAATGTGTGTTTAACACCTCGCGCCTTGCCATCCTTGGCTGTGTAGTAGAGAACGGACTCATCGGCCCCGACCCCGAAAGAATGCGCCCCCTCATGGAGCTACCCCTCCCCCACTGCCCTAAGGCACTTAAGAGAACCCTGGGGCTCTTCGCCTACTATGCCCAATGGGTGCCCAATTATGCGGACAAAGCCAGACCCCTCATGAAGTCCACATCCTTCCCCCTTATGGAGGAAGCGTGCGCAGCCTTCTCCCTCATTAAGGGAGACATTGCCAAGGCCACTATGCACGCAGTGGATGAGTCCATCCCCTTCCAAGTCGAGAGCGATGCATCCGACTTCGCCCTAGCCGCCACCCTTAACCAGGAGGGGAGACCGGTGGCCTTCTTCTCAAGGACCCTACAGGGCCCTGAGATCCGACACTCGTCGGTCGAGAAGGAGGCCCAGGCGATTGTGGAGGCGGTACGACGCTGGAGGCACTACCTGGCAGGCAAACGATTTACCCTCCTTACCGACCAACGTTCGGTCGCTTTTATGTTTAATAACAAGCTGAGGGGCAAAATCAAGAATGACAAGATCTTGAGGTGGAGAATCGAGCTCTCCACCTACGATTATGATATCTTGTACCGGCCAGGTAAGCTGAACGAACCCCCCGATGCTCTGTCACGAATTACATGCGCCAGCGCGCAAAGTGATAGACTTCAGACCCTCCACAACGACCTCTGCCACCCCGGGGTCACCAGACTTTACCACTTCATTAAGGCCCGCAACCTGCCCTACTCCATCGAGGAGGTCAGGACCATAACCAGGAACTGCCAGACCTGCGCCGAGTGCAAACCGCACTTCTTTAGGCCGGACAGAGCAAGCCTGATCAAGGCCACCCGCCCCTTCGAGCGCCTGAGCATCGACTTTAAGGGGCCCCTCCCGTCCTCTGACCGTAATGTGTACTTCCTCAACATTGTTGATGAGTACTCCCGTTTCCCCTTTGCCTTCCCCTGCCCAGACATGACCAGTACCACGGTCATTAAATGCCTGAACGACCTCTTCGCCTTGTTCGGGTTCCCAAACTATATACATAGTGACCGGGGCTCCTCTTTCATGAGCGAGGAACTCCGTCAGTTCCTACTAGCGAGAGGTATTGCAGCAAGTAGGACCACCAGCTACAACCCCCAAGGGAACGGCCAGGTGGAAAGAGAGAACGCGACGGTATGGAAGGCCGTCCTCTTAGCCTTAAAGTCTAAGGGCCTCCCAACCTCCCGCTGGCAGGAAGTCCTCCCGACAGCGCTGCACTCCATCCGGTCACTACTTTGCACTGCCGTTAACGCCACCCCCCATGAACGAATGTTTGTTTTCCCCAGGAAGTCGACTACGGGAACCACTCTACCAACCTGGCTGACCTCTCCGGGGCCCGTCTTGCTGCGAAAGCACGTGAGGGCCCATAAAACAGACCCCCTGGTCGAAAGGGTGAACCTCCTGCACGCCAACCCCCAGTACGCCTACGTGGCTTACCCAGACGGGCGGGAGGACACTGTCTCCTTACGAGACCTCGCACCCTCGGGCACTCCGGAGACACCACCTTTACCCCCCCCCACCACCCCCCCAATTCCAGCCCAGGTAGACGGCATGCCGGAACCCCACGAGCCTTCGCCGACCACGCAGACACCAGCACTAACACCGGATAATGCAGCACCGCCGCTGCGACGATCGGAGAGGCTTACGAGGCCTCCGGACAGACTGACATACCAGAACTGGTAGTACGCTTCACCCCGCCGGACTCAAATCTAAACAAGGGGTGAATGTGGTAAACCACTTTTATCGTTACACTATAGTTATCACTGTTGTATTGTTATCACCGTTATCACTGTTGTATCACGATACGAGGTCGCCTCTTGTCGCGCTGTTATACCTGGGCTGACCACCTCCGACTCCGCCCATGGCTCCACCTACCTGCCCAGGTATAAAGGTAGTCGACTGGCTGGTATTCCTCCTTGTTGGACCCGATCACCCACGAGGGTGGGCTCTGTTATTTAGTCAATAAAAACCTTTAGTTACGTTCCTAACTCGTCGCTTTTTATTGGACGAATTGATAGGTATATCAAGAACACAATCCAAATGTTGCATGGTGTATGTGGTGTATGTAACCTGTACCACCTTAAGAGACTACCTTAAGAGATGGACTACTTTCTCTTGGCTACTGTATATTGTAGTACCGGTGGTGACCACACCGGTATATAAACTCTGTGTAGTAATTTGCTAAGCAGTTCAGCCCTGACCTTCGATTAGTAAAGACCTGTTTAAGTTATTCTTGTTGTCTGTGTCCAGTGATTTAGAATAAGCATATCTGGGACACTCAGACTCAACAGTGGCGACGAGTCCGATTTTACCCTGCGGCAGTTTTGCATCCAAGGCAGCTTCGTCCTCAGAATGGGCGTTGAGAAGAGGCATCCGCCCTATTCAGCCTGCTGAGCACTGCATCGCATGGGAGGCATCGAGAACCCGGGTTGAAATTACTGACCACGAAGTCCTCCATCAGCGACAGGCAGTGATCATCCTTCTACCACGGTGGTGGGTAAGCCGATCTAGCAACACGGGCAGAAAGTCGGCCGCGTTGTCAGTGGAGAAGGGGAGGGAAACCGGAGGAAAAAGGGCGGAGAACTCGACCGCAGCCGGTGTAAAGGGCCGGACTGCAATCGGGGCCGAGAGGCACAGCGACAAGGGCAGCGTTAATGCCACGAGAACCGCGGAGAACTCGACCGCAGCCGGTGTAAAGGGCCGGGCTGCAATCGGGGCTGAGAGGCGCAGCAACAAGGGAAGCGTTAATGCCCACGAGAACCGCGGGGGAACAAAAGCAGCGTTGGGGAAATTAAGAACCGCTGGGAGGCGAGAACGGCAACAGCGCGGTAATCGCCATTGTAGCCAGCGGGGGAAGAAGACCAGCGCGGGAAGCCGCCATTGTAGTCGGCGGGGGAAGAAGACAAGCGCGGGAAAAGTTGCCAAGTGCGGGAAGCCGCCATTTTAGTAGGCGGGGGAAGAAGACAAGCGTGGGAAGCCGCCATTTTGGGAAAATAAAATATTTAAAGAAACTCTCAAGGATGCCTAAACACGGTAACATCACTGCTTTTGATAGCGATGTTGAAGATTGGGCCACGTATGTAGAACGCATTGGAGTTTATTGTACAGCAAATGAGGTACCAGATGATAAGAAAGCAATAACCTTATTAAACTCAATGGGTGTGAAGACGTACGGGTTATTGAGGCACCTTGTAACACCAGATAAACCGGCAGATCAGACTTTCGCGAATATTGTTACTATCCTGCAAGAACATTTAAACCCCACGCCGCTGCTGATAGCGGAACGATTTAAATTTTACAGAAGAACGCAGCTGAAAGAGGAAAGCAACGTGGAATTCTTAATTGAACTGCGCAAGCTATCAAAGTACTGTCAGTTTGGTACAGGACTAGCAGACGCTCTGAGAGATAAATTCGTGTGTGGATTACTAAAAGAAGGAACTCAAAAGCGACTGCTAGAGGAAAAGGACCTTACGCTTGATAAAGCTGTCACCATTGCAGCATCGCACGAGGCAGCAGCAAGAGGCACCGCGGAAATGCATCTAAGGTCATCAGAACTCAGCACCAATCGAATGGCATTGGGTGCAGTAAAGTGTTATCGTTGCGGAAGGACAACGCACGATCAGAACCAGTGCTGGTTCAAAAATCAGGAATGCAGAAAATGTGGCAGGCTAGGTCACATAGCTAAAGTATGCCGGTCAGGAAAGAAGACCAGCAACAAAAAGTCACCGCAGGAAAAGTGCAAAAAGGTACACAAGGTGACAGAGAACAGTTCGGATGAACAGAAGACGGATTCAGACTCCAGCAGTAAGGAACTGGGTTGTCTAAGAATACATAATGTGGGTAACACAGCAGACCACCAAACTATCTGGGTCACACTTCAGATAGCAGGAGTCCAAGTGAAGATGGAATTGGACACTGGATCGGCATTGACGGTCATGAATAAGCAAGATTACAAAAGGTTATTTCCACACATTCCCCTAAGGGATACGGAGATTGTATTGAAAACATACACGGGGCAAAGAGTGTACCCCATCGGAAAGATAGAGGTAAAAGTGGTCCACAAGGGCGAAGAAAGCCAAGTAATGGACTTATATGTGCTACCTGAAGGAGGTCCACCACTACTGGGACGGGAGTGGATTAGGAAAATGAATATGGACTGGCACTCCTTGAAGGCACTAACGGTAGATTCCGGGGTAACAGATGTCAAACCTAAACGATTGTCCAGAATATTGGATGATGCTAAAGAGGTGTTCCAGCAGGGACTGGGAACACTGAGAGGAATTACGGCAAACATCAAGGTTGATGAACATGCACAACCAAAATTTTTTAAAGCCAGACCGGTACCCTATGCAATACGACCTACTGTAGAAGCGGAACTGGAAGCGCTAGAACGTTCAGGTGTACTGTCTAAGGTAGATTGGAGTGAGTGGGCTATGCCCATTGTTCCCGTTATGAAACGTCCTTCGAACAACAAGCCAGGAGAACCAGGGAAGGTTCGCATCTGTGGAGATTTCAAAATCACCGTTAATCCGGTGCTTCACACGGTGCAGTATCCGCTTCCGCGGATTGAGGATATTTTTGCTTCGTTGTCTGGCGGGAAACACTTCACCAAGATAGACCTGGCGCAGGCGTACTTGCAGATGGAGGTTGAAGAAGAGTCACGCCAATACCTCAAGATCAACACGCATCGAGGTTTGTACCGGTACAATAGGCTGGTTTTTGGAGTGGCATCGGCTCCAGCAATTTGGCAGAGGGCCATGGAGCAGGTGTTACAGGGAATTCCAGGCACACAATGTTACCTGGACGATATTCTGATTACAGGTGATGGTGATGAAGAACACCTCGCAAACTTGGAACTGGTGCTCAACAGACTGAAAGAGTATGGACTTAGAGTTAATCGGCAGAAATGTGAGTTCTTCCAGAAGCGGATCTCGTACTGTGGTCATGTCATTGACCGGGAGGGGCTTCATAAGTCTCCTGACAAGATAGAGGCAGTTGTAAAGGCTCCCGCTCCGGATAATGTCTCTCAGTTGAGGTCGTTTCTAGGATTGATTAACTATTACCATAAATTTCTACCAAATCTATCCACGGTACTGCACCCGCTAAACGCTCTTTTACAGAAGGGGGTACCATGGGAATGGAGCGAAAACTGTAAGAAGGCATTTCGCAAAAGCAAAGAATTGATCACCTCAGAGGAAGTGTTGGCTCACTTCAACCCGACACTGCCTATTCGGTTAGCTTGTGATGCTTCTCCATATGGTATTGGGGCAGTACTCTCACACAAGTTGCCAAATGGCACGGAAAGGCCAGTCGCGTTTGCATCCAGATCATTGACCTCCGCTGAGCGCAACTATGCGCAGATCGATAGGGAGGCTCTCAGCCTTGTATGGGGAGTGAAGAAGTTTAATCATTACCTGCAGGGCCAAAAATTCACACTTCTGACAGACCATCAGCCGTTGGTATCCATTTTTAACCCTAAGAAGGGTGTTTCAGTGATGACAGCACAGCGTCTCCAGAGATGGTCCCTTTTCCTAGGGGCACATCAATATCAAATAGAATTCAAAGGTACGAAGCAGCATGGCAATGCTGATGGGCTGTCGCGCCTGCCACTACCTGAAGAAGAAGAAACGACGAAAGTTGACCCTGTTGAGTTATTTCATTCGACCATCATCGAGTGTTTACCAGTCACCAATGCAAGTATTGAAAGAGAAACCAGGAATGACCCGACACTGTCCAGAGTCTACGAGGTGACAGTGAAAGGATGGCCAACATGTGGTGATCCTCTGTTACCGGCATTCTCGGCAAGGCAAGACCAGCTGTCCGTCTGCCATGGTACTTTGATGTACGGGACAAGAGTGATTATTCCTCCCAAGTTAAGGGAAAGAGTTCTAAAAGAACTGCATGAAGGTCATCTGGGGGGAGTTAAGATGAAAAGTCTTGCTAGGGCTTATGTATGGTGGCCGGGTATTGACCAACAGATAGAGGAGTTGACGAAAAGCTGCGGTGGGTGCCAAAAAGTGCAAAATGCACCTCCGATCGCACCACTACACCCATGGGAATGGCCTTCAGCCCCATGGCAACGCATACATATTGACTTTGCTGGTCCATTCATGGACTCCATGTTCCTAATTGCGGTGGACGCACATTCCAAATGGCCAGAAGTGATCAAGATGAATACCACTACTTCAGAAAAGACAATTGCGGTGTTAAGAACAATATTCGCAAGGAACGGATTGCCAGAACAGATCTGTTCGGACAACGGACCACAGTTCGTGTCGGAAGAATTCCAAAAATTCTTAAAGAAGAATGGGGTGAAACATTATACCTCTGCCCCATATCATCCGGCGACAAACGGGTTGGCCGAGAGATTTGTCCAAACATTCAAAAAGGCAATAAAGGCCATGAACGATGATCAGATTCCGCTACAGCACAAGGTGGACAATTTCCTAACGGCGTATCGAAACGCCGCTCATGCAGTGACTAACCAAAGTCCTGCCATGATGTTTTATAACAGGAGGTTGCGGTCCAGGTTGGACTTGTTAAAACCAAATGTGCGGAGGGAAGTGGAAAACAAACAGTTCCGGCATATTAATAACAAGTCCACTCGAAGTTTCGACGTAGGACAACCAGTGTTGGCAAGGGGCTATGGAAACGAAAAATGGCAGTCCGGAACAATTCGGGCCAGACAAGGACCTCTGATGTACACAGTAGATATTGGTAACAATGTGATAAGGCGTCATGCGGATCAACTGGTAGAATCAAGAGCAAGGGTCGAACCCATGGTTGCGACAGAGACAACTGTGGAAGACGTTAATGAACCTGAAGCATTTACCTCGGCAGGGACTGTACCTGATGATGACGTCCAATACATAGGAAACCAACAAGAAGAGTCACCTCAGCAACAAGAATCAGAGACCACTGAAAGGCGTTATCCAGACCGAATCAGAAGGCCTCCTGAGAGACTGAACCTTTGAACTGTTTATACCTGAAGTATATATGTATATATGTTATGATGTTATGTTAAATGGGGATATGACTATTAAGCTAAAAAGGGAGGATTGTGGTGTATGTAACCTGTTCCACCTTAAGAGAACTTAAGCCTGTTCCACCTTAAGAGATGTACTACTTTCTCTGGCTGCTGTATACGTAATACCGGTGGTGACCACCGGTATATAAGCACTGTGTAGTAAGATTGTATTTAGTATAGTCCTGACCTCCAACCAGTAAAGACCTGTTGAACTTTAATCTTGTGGTCTGTGTGTTATTAATTACAACTAGAACACACAGACTTAACATTCACTATTACCAAAGAGTGAATATTATATGTGCTTTATTGGCTGCTTTGAGCAGAGAGAGACCACAAGATTGTACTGGGAATGCTAACAGAAGGTAAGACTACAGCCATTTGTTTACTTTCTACCAAGTAAGGTGCGATAATCTACCGTTCGATGAACAAAATCAAACCGCCCAGAACTTCCGCTCGTAATCAGTGACTCCTACTAGAAAACTACATAGATTGACAATAACAACAGAAAATGCCGGAAAAACTCAGCAGGTCAGGCAACATCCGTGGAGAGAAATTTGAGTTGACGTTTCGGGTTGGACCCTTCTTCAAAACTGGAAAGAAAAGAAACTAGATTGAAGGCAGGGCTGTGATCGGACAAAAGAATAAAAGAAACAAAAGAAGTAAAAGAGATTAGAAGCTAGACGAGATGGTAATAGGCTGGGATTAGGTGTAAAGTGTACTGGCAGGGCAAAAGATAGCTGCCAGGTGTGAGAGAGAAACAAAAGGAAAGTGGGGGGCGGGGGGAAAGGAGTGGAACAATTACAAGAGAAAATGAAATGGGGGCCGAGCTTATGATCTGAAATTGTTGAACTCGATATTGAGTCCGGAAGGCTGCAGAGTGCCTAATCGGAAGATGAGGTGCTGTTCCTCGAGTTTACGTTGAGCTTCTGTGGAACAATACAAGAGGCCAAGGACGGTGAGGTCCGAGTGGGAATGGAGCGGTGAATTAAAATGACAGGCGACCGGAAGCTCAGGGTCACACTTACGGACTGAACGGAGGTGTTCCGCAAAGCGGTCACCCAATCTGCGTTTGGTCTCCCCAGTGAAGAGGAGACCGCATCGTGAGCAGCGAATACAGTATACTAGATTGCGAGAAGTACAAGTAAATCGCTGTTTCGCCTGGAAGGGGTGTTTGGGGCCCTGGACAGTGGGAAGGGGGGAGGTATAGGGGCAGGTGTTACATCTCCTCCGCTTGCACGGGAAGGTGCCAGGCGAAGGGGAAGGGCTGTTTGGGGTGATAGAGGAGTGGACTAGGGTGTCTCGGAGGGAGTGGTCCCTGCAGAATGCTGAAAGGGGAGGGGAGGGGAAGATACGTTTGGTGGTGGGATCACTTTGGAGGTAGCGGAAATGCCGGAGGATGATCCGTTGAATGTGGAGGCTGGTGGGGTGAAAGGTGAGGACAAGGGGAACCCTATCGTGGTTCCGGGAGGGAGGGGCAGGGGTCAGGGCAGAAGTGCGGGAGATAGAACTGACATGGTCGAGGGCAGTGTCAGCCACGGTAGAGGGGAATCCTCAGTTGCGGAAAAAGGAAGACATGTCTGAAGCACTGGTGTGAAAGGTGGCGTCGTCGGAGCAGATACGGCGGAGGCGGATAAACTGGGAGAATGGAATAGAGTCCTTACAGGAAGCGGGGTGGGAGGAAGTGTAGTCCAGGTAGCTGTGGGAGTCAGTGGGCTTGTAGTGAATATTGGTCGATAACCTATCCCCAGAGATGGAGACGGAGAAGTCGTGGAAGGTAAGGGAAGAGTCGGAGATGGACCATGTGAAGGTGAGGGAAGGGTGGAAATTGGAGGCAAAGTGAATGAAATTGTCAAGTTCGGGGCGAGAGCAGGAAACGGCACCGATACAGTCATCAATGTATCGGAAAAAGAGGCGAGGGAGGGGACCCGAGTAGGACTGGAACAAAGATTGTTCCACATAGCCCACGAAAAGGCAGGCATAGCTAGGACCCATGCGGGTACCCATGGCAACACCTTTGATTTGGAGGAAATGAGTGGAGTTAAAGGAGAAGTTGTTCAATGTGAGAACAAGTTCAGCCAGGCGGAGGAGGGTCGTGGTGGATGGGGACTGGTCGGGCCTCTGTTCAAGGAAGAAGCGGAGCGCCCTCAGGCCATCCGGGTGGGGGATGGAGGTGTAGAGGGATTGTACGTCCATGGTGAAAAGGAAGCGGTTGGGGCCAGGAAACTGGAAACTGTTAAAGTGGCGGAGGGCGTCCGAAGAGTCGCGGATGTAGGTGGGAAGAGACTGGACAAGGGGAGAAAAGATAGAGTCAAGATAGGAAGAGATAAGTTCCGTAGGGCAAGAACAGGCTGAAACGATGGGTCTACCAGGGCAGTCCTGTTTGTGGATCTTGGGAAGGAGGTAGAAGCGGGCTGTGCGGGGTTGGGGAACTATGAGGTTGGTGGCAGCAGGGGGAGGATCTCCAGAGGAGATGAGGTCAGTGACAGTCTTGGAAACGGTGGTTTGATGTTTGGTAGTGGGGTCATGGTCCAGGTGGAGGTAGGAGGAGGTGTCGGAGAGTTGGCGTTCAGCTTCCGCTAGGTAGAGGTCAGTACGCCAAACAACAACAGCACCACCCTTGTCAGCGGGTTTAATGACAATGTCAGGGTTGGATCTAAGAGAATGGAGTGCTGCAAGTTCAGAGGGAGGTAGGTTGGAGTGAGTGAGGGGAGCAGAGAAATGGAGACGGCCGATGTCACGGCGGCAGCTAGCGATGAAAAGATCTAGAGAGGGTAAGAGGCCAGGGGGAGGGGTCCAGGTAGAACGGGAATTCTGCAAGCGGGAGAAAGGGTCAGTTGTGCGGGGGGAAGACTCCTGGCCAGAGAAGTGGGCACGGAGACAAAGGCGGCGGAAAAAGAGCTCAACAATCGTGCCGAGCTCGAAATTCATTGATGGGGGCGTAAGGGGATGAAGCTCAGGCCTTTGCTGAGGACTGATCGTTCAGGGTCTGAGAGTGGAAGGTCAGAGGGGATAGTGAAAACGCAGCAGGGGGTGGGATTGGGAGAAGGGGGGTCAGAGGAAAGTGAAGGGGAAGAAGGTTCCGGAGGGGCGTTGGTGTCCAAGAGTTGATGAAGCTTGCGATCCTTGACATCGGAAAGGAAGAAGAAAAGTTTTTTGTTGAAACGTCGGATGAGTCAAAGGATGAAATGGAACTGTGGACCCGGACAGCTTTGAGATAGAGTGCGCCGGTGTTGCTGAAGAGAGAAGTCGAGTGTGTTCATGTGGCGCCGCATGGCGTTGAGCGTGGATCTCAGGATGCGGCGAGAGCAGTAGTTCGAGGAACGATGAATATCTTGGAGATATTTGTAATCCTGGGTGGATCCGAAGCACGAAGGGTGGAAGTTTAGTTGGAATCCACGTGGAGTAAGTCGGAACCGGAGACAGTTGCTGAGGAAAATGATGTGGCTGTGAAACCGAGTCTTGGCAGATACCTGATCAAACACGAGAAGGGAAGCTGAAAGTAATGAAGATGAACAAGGTTGAAGAGCCAAACGGAGATCCCGTCGAAGAGAAGAGCAGAACTTCTTCAAGGTAGGCATTCCTAGAAGAGGTGTGGCAGTGAACCAAACACTAGTACGATAGCAAAATACTGCAGATGTTGGAAATCCGAAATAACAACAGAAAATGCTGGAAAAACTCAGCAGGTCAGGCAACATCTGTGGAGAGAAATTTGAGTTGACGTTTCGGGTTGGACCCTTCTTCAAAACTGGAAAGAAAAGAAACTAGATCGAAGGCAGGGCTGCGATCGGACAAAAGAATAACTCCTGTTGAAAACAGGATTGGGCTCAGCTATGACGCCCTCTACAGTAAAATAACCTCTTGGCAGTTATTGTCGAGAGCCACACATGAATAACCGGCCCTAGTCCAGGCTAACAGAAGGCTTTGAAAAATGAGTTAATTAAGTTTAGTTGATGGCTTCCTCAGTTTATAAGTCATGTCCTTTGATGATTTTTTGTTTTGTTTCTATTCAGGAAAAATAGATCACTGACCCAGAGCATCACCTGCAGAAATGAGCCCTCGGATGGATGTCATCTGGACCTGGAGTCCGCTCTACTATGAGATTTCCTATTCTACCCAAGATGACATCCCTATCTGTTTTAATATTTATAATTGTATTGTCTACAGTACATCCCACAGCTGGAAACTGATAATCATTCACGGGGTGTAAAGTGATGTGTCCATTCAGAATAAAGTGCTAACACAATGCAATAGATTTCATTACAAAAAAGGAAATTTGAGAAAAATCCACAACGCTATTTCATAATGCACGAGTATTCATCAGTATGATATACACATTCATTTTATATTGCAAATTGTCATTAAAAAATCATATTGGTTTCGGTGTATCTGCAGTAACAGGCCTGATCTAACTTTAACACAACACAGGCGAAGATTGGTATTTTAAAATTCAGATTATATAATCTGGTTACATTAATTGACTCCTCCACTGCTTACCCCAATAATTAGTTCAATTAAAACTTTCAGTCCACAAATGTAAAAATTTGGCATGGTGCTGTGCAAAGCGCATCTTCAAAACAGGCTCAGAGACTAACAGCCAAATAATTGCACATATTTAAAAGACAGATCGTACTGTTAACCGATGTGCAAAGATCTCCCAAATACTATATGGATGTTATGATTAATTTACATAAACCTCAGATTAGGGCTCTAGTCCTGTTGGTTAACATTTATTGAATATGAATCTGGGCCGTGATAAATACGGATATAGGTGTATTTTTACTGTAACTTCAGCACCCATTTTACAGCAATAAATTTGCAATATAATTCAAACAGAGAAGCACTGGAAGATCTGCCACAAGAAATAGTTTCACATCGCCTGCCTTTAGAATCATAGAAATTTACAGCACAGAAACATAGAAGATAGGAGCAGGAGTAGGCCATTCGGCCCCTCAAGCCTGCTCCGCCATTCAATGAGATCATGGCTGATCATCCAAACTCAGTACCCTGTCCCTGCCTTCGCCCCATATCCCTTGATCCCTTTAGCCTTAAGAAATATATCTGACTCCTTCTTGAATATATTTAATGAATTGGCCTCAACTGCCTTCTGTGGTAGAGAATTCCATAGGTTCACCACTCTCTGGGTGAAGAAATTCCTCCTCATCTCAGTCCTAAATGGCTTACCCCTTATCTTCAGACTGTGACCCCTGGTTCTGGACTCCCCCGCCATCGGGAACATCCTTCCTGCATCTAGTCTGTCTAGTCCTGTTAGAATTTTATAAGTTTCAATGAGATCCCCTCTCATTCTTCTAAACTCCAGCGAGTATAAGTCCAATCGACCCAATCTCTCCTTATATGTCATTCCTGCCATCCCAGGTATCAGTCTGGTGAATCTTCGCTGCACTCCCTCCATGGCAAGAACATCCTTCCTCAGATAAGGCGACCAAAACTGCACACAATACTCAACGTGTGGTCTCACCAAGGCCCTGTACAACTGCAGCAAGACATCCTTGTTCCTGTACTCGAACCTTCTCGCTATGAAGGCCAACATACAATTTGCCTTCTTAACCGCCTGCTGCACCTGCATGCTTACCTTCAGCGACTGGTGCACAAGGACACCCAGGTCTCGTTACACTTCCCCTTCTCCCAATCTATTGCCATTCAGATAATAATCTGCCTTCCTGTTTTTGCCACCAAAGTGGATAACCTCGCATTTATCCACATTATACTGCATCTGCCATACATCTGCCCAATCACCCAACCTGTCCAAATCATACTGGAGTTTCTCAGCATTCTCCTCACAGCACACATGCCCACCCAGCTTTGTGTCATCTGCAAACTTGGAGATATTACATCTAGTTCCCTCGTCTGGATCATTAATATATATTGTGAATAGCTGGGGTCCAAGGACCGATCCCTGCGGTACCCCACTAGTCACTGCCTGCCACTCGGAAAAAGACCCATTTATTCCAACTCTTTGCTTCCTGTCTGCCAACCAGTTCTCTACCCAAATCAGTACCTTTCCCCCAAACCCATGTGCTTTAACTTTACATGCTAATCTCTTATGCGGGACCTTATCGAAAGCCTTCTGAAAGTCCAAATACACCACATCCACTGGTTCTCCCTTATCTATTCTACCAGTTACATCCTCAAAAAATTCCAGTAGTTTAGTCAAGCACGATTTACCTTCTGTAAATCCATGTTGACTTTGTCCGATCCTATCACTGTTTTCCAAGTGCTCTGCTATTACATCTTTTATAATGGACTCTAGCATTTTCCCCACTACCGATGTCAGGCTTACCGGTCTATGGGCTAGAAATTCAGTAGGCTTTGCGCCCAGTTTTTGCCCAAAGAGGGCTTTTGCGCCACTTGCTGAGATTGCGCTGATATTCAGCGCTGCGGTAATGGCAGCGTTAGCCAGTAGCGCTGCGCCGCCACCGATGACGTCATCGGTGTGCGCAGTGCCCCACTACCGCCCTGCTACCGGCCCGACCGCCATATTTAGTTGCGGCCGCCTCTTCCGCAGCGGCCGCAAACAGCGATCTGAAAACGGGGCCGTCCTGCAGCCTTAGTGGGGCGAGTTAAGGCGGAGGTGCGGCCGGCCGCTTTTTCGGCGGCCGCCTGCCCGCACCTCCTTCCCCGGCCTCCTCCACCCGCCCCCCGCGGCATTGCCGGCTGTTTTCTGGGAGCCCGGCACTTCTCCGTGGTGCCGGGCTCATTTGCTGGCACTAGCAAGCGGCGATCTCGCTGTTGCAGGCACCTCCCCCTTAAGAGAGGGAGGAAGGCCTGCAGTACCGCAGCCTGCCGCTCCGCAGCGGGTGGCGCTGCGGCACCTAGCGCGCCGAAATTCAGTTTCAGCGCCCCAAGCGGGGGCGGCCACACCCTTGAATAGCGGCCGGCTTCGACTTGGGGCGCTGAAACTGAATTTCCGGCGGGCGCAAGTGGCTCCGCGCGCAGCGGTAACTTCTGGGCGCAGCGAGCTGGCGGGCCCAAACTGAATTTCTAGGCCTATAATTCCCCATTTTCTCTCTACCAACTTTTTTGAATTGTGGGGTAACATTAGTTACCCTCCTATCCATGGGAACTGTTCCAGAATCTATAGAATTTTGGAAGATGACCAGCAATGCATCTACTATTTCTAGGGCCACTTCCTTAAGTACCCTAGGATGTAGATTATCAGGCCCTGGGGATTTATCGGCCTTCAATCCCGTCAATTTCCTTAACATCATTTCCCTACAAATACTGATTTCATTCAGTTCCTCCCTCTCAGTAGACCCTATGTTCCCTGACATCTCTGGGAGGTTATTTGTGTCCTCCTTTGTGAAGACAGAACCAAAGTATGTATTTAATTGGTCTGTCATTTCTTTGTTCCCCATTATACATTCCCCTGATTCTGACTGCAAGGGACCTACACTTGACTTCACCAATCTGTTTCTCTTCACATATCTATAGAAGCTTTTACAGTCAGTTTTTATGTTCCCTGAAAGCTTACTCTCATACTCTATTTTCCCCCTCTTAATTAATCCCTTTGTCCTCCTTTGCTGAATCCTAAACTGTGCCCAATCCTCAGGTTTGCTGCTTTTTCTGACCAATTTACATGTCCTCTCCTTGGATCTTATGCTATCCCTAATTTCCCTTGTTATCCATGGTTGAGTTTCCTTTTTTGTTTTATTTTTATGCCAAACAGGGATGAACAAATTATGTAGTTCATCCATGCGATCATTAAATGTTTGCCATTGTCTATCCACCGTCAACCCTTTAAGTAACATTCCCCAATCCATCCTACCCAACTTGCGCCTCATACCATCATAGTTTCCTTTATTTAAATTCAGGACCCTAGTCTCTGAGCCAAATACTTCACTCTCCATCTTAATGAAGAATTCTATCATATTATGATCGCTCCACCCCAAGGGGCCTCGCACAACAACATTGCTAATTAATCCTTTCTCATTACATAATACCCAGTCTAAGATGGCCTGATCTCTAGTTGGTTCCTCGACATATTGGTCCAGGAAACCATCCCGTATACACTCCAGGAATTCCTCCTCCACAGTATTGTTACTAATTTGGTTAGCCCAATCTATATGTAGATTAAAGTCATCCATGATAACTGCTGTGCCCTTATTGCATGCATCTCTAATTTCCTGTTTAATGCCATCCCCAACCTCGGCATTACTGTTTGGGGGTCTGTATACAACTCCCACTAACGTTTTCTGCCCCTTGGTATTTCTCAGCTCTACCCATACAGATTCCACATCATCAGAGCTAATATCCTTCCATACTATTGTGTTAATCTCCTCTTTAACCAGCAATGCTACCCCACCTCCTTTTCCCTTTTGCCTGTCTTTCCTGAATATTGAATATCCCATTGGAGGCCATTTCATCCCATCGTGTTCACACCGGTGGACAAAGAGCTATCCAGCCTAATCCCACTTTCCAGCTCTTGGTCCATAGCCCTGTAGGTTAAGGCACTTCAGTGCACATCCAAGCACTTTTTAAATGTGGTGAGGATTTCTGCCTCTACCACCCTTTCAGGCAGTGAGTTCCAGACCCCCACCACCCTCTGGGTGAAGAAATTTCCCCTCAAATCCCCTCTAAACCTCTTACCAATTACTTTAAATCTATGCCCCCTGGTTGTTGACCGCTCTGCTCAGGGAAATAGGTCCCTCCTATCCACTCTATCTAGGCCTCTCATAATTTTATGCACCTCAATAAGGTCTCCCCTCAGCCTCCTCTGTTCCAAAGAAAACAAACCCAGCCTATCCAATCTTTCCTCGTAGCTAAAATTCTCCAGTCCAGGTAACATCCTCGTAAATCTCCTCTGTGCCCTCTCTAGTGCAATCACATCTTTCCTGTAATGTGGTGACCAGAACTGCATGCAGTACTCTAGCTGTGGCCTAACTAGTGTTTTATACAGTTCAAGCATAACCTCCCTGCTCTTGTATTCTATGCCTTGGATAATAAAGGCAAGTATCCCGTATGCTTTCTAAACCACCTTATCTACCTGTCCTGCTACCTTCAGGGATCTGTGGACCTGCACTCCAAGGTCCCTTTGTTCCTCTACACTTCTCAGTATCCTACCATTTAATGTGTATTCCCTTCCTTGTTAGCCCTCCCCAAATACATTACCTCACACTTCTCCGGATTGAATTCCATTTGCCACTGTTCTGCCCACCTGACCAGTTCATTGATATTTCCCTGCAGTCTATAGCTTTCTTCTTCATTATCAACCACACAGCTGATTTTAGTATCATCTGCAAACTTCTTAATCATACCCCTTACATTCAAGTCTAAATCATTGATATATACCACAAAAAACAAGGGGGGGAAAATTCAGTATCGCCCCGTTTGGGGCGCGATTATCGGCCGGGTGCAAAGTTTAGCGCCTGGCGCTAGTTATCGCCTCCAACTGCAAACTTGGCTTTTATCGCCCCTGGTGGTGATTGAAGTGCTAAATCAAGCGCTGCACACCTGTCTTAAGGCACAAAGGCCGAGGAGCGAGGCGCCAACTCAGAGCGCTGGTGAAGCTCATGTAATGTCAGTTAGCGATGGAACACAGACACACTGTCGCCGGCCAGTTCTTAAAGGGGAGTGTCGTTCTTGCTCTCCATCCACACCCTGCTCATTGCAGCCTTGAATCTCGGCCTGGAGAGACCTGTACATCAAATCTGTTGGAAAGAACAAAGGAGAGGCCCAGGGAAAGAGCTCAGAGTGCAGCCCCCATATTCTCTTTTAAATTGATGCAAGGAAGATCAAATCAGAAAGAACGTGCAAAGTGCTGCTCAGTACCCAAAACTCCTCAACACAGCTTTGAATATCTCCTGCAGTCTCTCTCTCTCACTCAGAATGCGTGGTGCAAAAATTTCACCGACAAAAAAAGGCAGGAAGCGGTCACCTTTAAATAGCGCTCCCCTAGTCCCTTCCCGGCTGCAAAATGCTCCCCTCAACCTGTCATTGCTAGCGGCAGGTGGTAAGACAGGGGGGTGCCACTCAATATCTAGTCCGGGGCGCTACTGGGGCATTGCACACTCGACTTATGTCACTATCTGCCGGTGCAGGAGATCGTGGCGGTAGTGTTTAGCGCCGCCGCAAACTGTCTAGTTAATTTTGTGAGCGGCACAAACATCGCCGCGCACGGGCGCCAGTTGATTTGCGCCCTCTTAAGGTGCTAATGGGAGGTGCAAACCAACTGAATTTTTCCCCCAAGGTACCTAGTACTGAGCCCTGGGGAACCCCACTGGCTTGACACCATAGGCAATACAACGCCCACGCGGGGTCAATCCTGTTTTTTTTAAAAAGGAATCCCTTGGTTTTCTCAAGCCCTTTTTATCCACTATTGGTTTAAAACCTTGATTTAAAGTGTAGACATTCCCACCTGTATTCGCTAAACCTTTAAATTTTAACCTGGGAGGAATAATTCCATTTGGAAGGAGATAGTATAAATGAGGTACTGCCTGGCTTTTAACTTGTAGCCGTAATACAAGTACACCAGTATTTGAATGACCTCATTCAGACAGCTTGTGACCCCAGCTTGTCACACGGCACCATTATCTCTGTGCTACCATGACAATACTACCGGTATAGATACAGAACGATTAGTGTCGTCAATGGAAGGTTACTGACGTCCTTTCTCTCGTCATTCCACATAATTCTCGTAATACACACTTCTCTTTCTCCCCCCTCCCAGTTTGAAGGGGGGAAAGGTTTACAAATCCATCGCACGCAGTGTAAGGAATACAGATGTCAAGGCTCCCTGTACAGTAAGTTGGACATTAACGTACTCGCAGTACAGTCCATGTTGGACATTTAACGTACTCGCAGTTTTGTCGCTTGTGCACTATTTCAATCATACAGCTACTCGGTGAATAGATGCCTAAATGACTAATCTTTTACCCCGTATCCTA
Source organism: Somniosus microcephalus (assembly GCF_052327205.1). Classification (NCBI taxonomy): domain Eukaryota; kingdom Metazoa; phylum Chordata; class Chondrichthyes; order Squaliformes; family Somniosidae; genus Somniosus; species Somniosus microcephalus. The sequence goes on along the minus strand of NC_140989.1, from coordinate 269,426,798 downwards.
CATGTACAGAGAGGACATTATGGTTATCTGGAGTGACAAACTCGACCCCTTCCCCAGACTACCCTTCAGCTATTATAACATTCCTGTAATATTTTATCTGCCTATCCTTTCAGATTGACATGTTTGTTAAACAAATATTTGCACATATTTGAGCTCACGGATTGAAGTTTTTTTTGGATCCCGAGTAAACACAGCATTGGAATATTTGACTTTAACCGTACCCAAAAGTAGATACATATGCTGGTATTCTAACAAAAGCAAAGCTTGCACAGATGTACGTGGCCCCATTGAATGGATTTCAAACTTCCATCACCCATCCGAGTGGGCAATCGGGAAACAGCCTTCCCAGAGCCCCGGTAACCTACCTCCAATATCAACAAACCAAACACGGTCTGCCGCGGATCGATTACACAGGTCGGGACTCCACATATCAGGACGGTGCTTCCAATTGGAAGGGTTTGACATCCCTTCGTAGGCTTCAGGGCTTCGGTATGGGTGAAATCAAGTGAATATGCTGCATTGGATTTCGTTAGGAGAGGGGACAGGTTTGGGTTCCTGGCAGCTTGCAGTTGGGACGAGTTTCAGCACTAGCTGGGGCTTTGTGACGTCTCCACGCCAATAACCACGTACCTTGAAACTAACAAATGAGTAGCCGCTGACCCCCCGCACCCGGGGACTGCTGAGTCCAGCACAGCGGGGCCATTCATCCCCTCACATAATCGCATTCCACTACCTCTTTGCTTTGGCAAATTAAACACCGGTTATATTCCAAATGCACATAAGTCGGGAGCAGAAAGGCTTGGGAGAAAGTTGTTAGATACAGGTAGAAAAGCGGAATCAGCCACAATGATGTGGGGTTTCGCAACAAATGAACAGAACCCCGGGCATGCATCCATTCCGTGAAATCTAAACTCACTGCAAATTACACTCGTCTGAACGTCAGTCCAGTGTCTAATGTTCCATCACATCAATCAGCAGGGGCACAGCCTGACAACTCATTATAAATGGACACGATCATCAATAATTTCTCCTGGATTCGTGTACAAGTCTTTGTGCAGGAGAGACAAATAATGGTACAGATCAATTATACATAAATATGGTGCCCGCTGCTTGCAGCCACTCGGGGTAATAGTTTGAGAAGCAGCACAAGTGAAATTGTCAAACTGTAATCACTTTCAAAGGATCAGACAAGAACATTTAAAAATAATAGTGCCAGTACTTTGCAACAGCTAAATTGTCGTATATTGAAAATGATAATTCTGCAGTAAGAAAACTCTACCTGTTAATAGGATAGCATATGTGTCCTATTTTATTCAGGCCAATACTAAGACAACTCCAAGCACTCCCCTTGAAAGGGCGCACCACAAGTAAATAACAGTCCGCCTATCCAGACCAGAATGCGCGTCAGTGTAAATACTAAACTGTAATATAGGGCAATTGTGCACAATGTTTATGGTAACATACACGTCACAGCATTCTGTGGTAATTTTTCTTCAGAACTGCAAAATAGTGGAATGAGATTTCAGTAGCCTTTCACGCTTACATCAAACTTATTTTACCATTCTTAAATGTTATTGGCAGTTATTTTACTGGCATCGCAGTAGATTATATATGCCAGCACAGTCCCCATGACATTCCTCAGATGATGTTTAATGCTATATATTGTACAATAACCCAGGCCTACTGATGTATAATGATTCAATAAGTCTTTAAGTATTATAGGACTAATACTGGGATTAAAGGGTCAGTGATTGCGTGGATCCGAACGGTTAAGGGACAGAAAGCAGAGAGTCGTGGTGAACAGTTGTTTTTCAGACTGGAGGGAAGTGTGCAGTGGTGTCCCCCAGGTATTGGTGTTGGGACCACTGCTCTTTTTGATATATATTAATGACCTGGACTTGGGTAGATAGGGCATCATTTCAAAGTTTGCAGGTGATACGAAACTCGGAAATGTAGTAAACAGTGAGGAGGATAGTAACAGACTTCAGGAGGACATAGACAGACTGGTGAAATGGGTAGACACATGGCAGATGAAATTTAACACAGAGAAATGTGAAGTGATTAATGTTGGTAGGAGGAATGAGGAGAGGCAATATAAACTAAATGGTACAATTTTAAAGTGGGTGCAGGAACAGAGAGGTCTGGGGGTGTACGTACACAAGTCCTTGAAGGTGGCAGCACAAGTTGAGAAGGCCGCTAAAAAGGCATACAGGATCCTTGGCTTTATAAATAGAGGCATAGAATACAAAAGCAAGGAAGTTATACCAAACCTTTATAAAACACTGGTTAGGCCCCAGCTGGAGTATTGTAGCCATTTATGGGCGCCACACTTAGAATCATAGAATGGTTACAGCACATAAGGTGGCCATTTGACTTGTTGAGCCCGTGCCATCTCTCTGCAAGAGTACTTCAGCTTGTCCCACTCCCCTGCCCTTTCCCTGTAGCCTGTAACTTTTTTTCCTTCAGGTACTTATCCAATTCCCTTTTGAACGCCATGATTGAATCTGCCTCCACCACCCTTTCAGGCAGTGCATTCCAGATCATAACCACTCGCTGCATAAAAAAGTTTTTCCTCATATCGTCTTTGGTTCTTCTGCCAATCACCTTAAATCTGTGTCCTCTAGTTCTCGGCCCTTCCGCCAATGGGAACAGTTTCTCTCTATCTACTCTGTCTCGACCCCTCATGATTTTGAACACCTCTATCAAATCTCCTCTCAAACTTACCTGCTCTAAGGAGAACAACCCCAGCTTCTCCAGTCTATCCACGTAACTGAAGTCCCTCATCCCTGGAACCATTCTTGTAAATCTTTTCTGCACCCTCTCTAAGGCCTTCACATCCTTCCTAAAGTGCAGTGCCCAGTATTGGGCACAATACTCCAGTTGTGACCAAACCTCTATTTATAAAGCCCAGGATCCTGTATGATTTTTAACCGCTTTCTCAAACTGCCGTGCCACCTTCAAAGATTTGTGCATATACACCCCAAGTCTCTCTGTTCCTGCACCCCCTTTAGAATTGTACCCTTTAGTTTATATTTCCTCTCATTCTTCCTACCAAAATGTATCACTTTGCACTTTTCTGCATTAAATTTCATCTGCCACATGTCCGCCCATTCCACCAGCCTGTCTATGTCCTCTTGAAGTCTATCACTATCATCCTCACTGTTCCTTATATTTCCAAGTTTTGTGCCACCTGCAAATTTTGAAATTGTGCCCAGTAGACCCAAGTTCAAATCATTAATATATATCAAGAAAAGCAGGGGTCCTAGTACCGAACCCTGGGGAACACCACTGTTTACCTTTTCCAGTCCGAAAAACAACCGTTCACCACTACTCTCTGTTTCCTGTCAATTAGCCAGTTTCATATCTATGCTGCCACTGTCCCTTTTATTCCATGGGCTTCAACTTTGTTGGCAAGCCTATTATGTGGCACTTTATCAAATGCCTTTTGGAAGTCCATGTACACCACATCAACCGCATTGTCCTCATCAACCTTCTCTGTTACCTCATCAAAAAACTCAATCAAGTTAGTTAAACACAATTTGCCTTTAACAAATCCATGCTGGTTTTCCTTAATTAATCCACACTTGTCCAAGTGACTATTAATTTTGTCTCAGATTATCATTTCTAAAAGTTTCCCCACCACCGAGGTTAAACTGACTTGCCTGTAGTTGCTGGGTTTATCCTTACACCCTTTTTTGAACAAAGGTGTAACATTTTCAGCACGGTGGCATAGTGGTTAGCACTGTTGCCTCACAGCGCCAGGGACCCGGGTTCAAATCCGGCCTCGGGTGACTGTCTGTGTGGAGTTTGCACATTCTCCCCGTGTTTGCGTGGGTTTCCTCCGGGTGCTCCGGTTTCCTCCCACAGTCCAACGATGTGCGGGTTAGGTTGATTGGCTATGATAAATTGACCCTTAGTGTTAGGGGGATTAAATACGTGGGGTTACGGGGATAGGGTGGGATATGTGTTGGTGTTGGTGTAGGGGTTACAGGGATCGGGTGGGATATGTGTTGGTGCAGGCTCGATGGGCCGAAATGGCCTCTATCTGCACTGTGGGGTTTCTGTGATTTCTGTGATTTTCAATTCTCCAGTCCTCTGGCACCACCCCCATATCTAAGGAGGATTGGAAGATTATGGCCAGCACCTCTGCAATTTCCATCTTTACCTCCCTCAGCATCCTCAGAGGCACCCCATCTGCTCCTGGTGGCTTATCTACTTTAAGTACAGCCAGCCTTTCTCGTACCTCCTCTTTATCAATTTGTCGCCCATCCAGTATCTCAACTACCTCCTCTTTCACCATGACTTTGGCAGCATCTTCCCTCTGCCTCCATGTGTAAGTCTCCTTTTTGGTCCCTAATCGGCCCCACCCCTCCTCTTACTACCCATTTACTATTTATATGCCTATAGAAGACTTTTGGATTCCCTTTTATGTTAGCTGCCAGTCTATTCTCATACTCTCTCTTTCCCCCTCTTCTTTCCTTTTACAATTCCCCTCTAAACTTTCTATGATCAGCCTGCTTCTCACATGTATTCTCAACCTGATATTTGCCATACACCCCCTTTTTATGCTTCATCTTACTATCTATTTCATCATCCAGGGAGCTCTGGCTTTGGCTGCCTTACTTTTCCCCTTCGTGGAAATGTACCTCAACTGTACCCAAACCATCACCTCTTTAAAGGCAGCCTGTTCGATTACAGTTTTGCCTAACAAGCTTTGATTCCAATTTACCCGTCCAGATGCGTTCTCAACCCACTGAAATTGGCCCTCCTCCAATTAAGTACTCTAGATTGCTCTTTGTCCTTTTCCATAGCTAATCTAAACCTTATGATACTATGATCACTGTTCCCTAAATGTTCCCCTACTGACACTTGCCCCATCTCATTCCCCAGAATCAGATCCAGCAATGCCTCCTTCCTCATTGGGCCGGAAACGTACCGATCAAAAAAGTTCTCCTGAACACACTTCAGAAATTCTTCCCCCTCTCTGCCCTTTAGGAAGGATGTCAAAGCTGTAGAGAGACTGCAGAGGAGATTTACTAGAATGGCACCAGGGATGAAATATTTCAGTTACATGGAGAGGTGAGAGAAACTGGGGTTGTTCTCTTTAGAGAAAAGGTTAAGAGGAAATTTGATAGAGGTATTCAAAATCTTGAAAAGTTTTGATTGAGTAAATAAGGGGAAACTGTTCCCAGTGGCAGAAGGGTCAGTAACCAGACAGGTAATTGCCAAAAGAACCAGAGGCGACATGAGGAAAAAATGTTTTTGCAGCAAGTTGTTATGCTCTTGAATGTACTACCTAAAAGGGCGATATAAGCAGATTCAATAACAGCCCAGAATTTGCGGTCCTGATGACAGCGAACTGGCCACAAGTTAAAGAGTTAGCACATGTGCAGCCTAGTGCGAACATCCTGAAGTTGCGGTCTGTCATTCCTTGCTCCGCCAACCCCGCCACATAGCCGGCAATCAGTGAAATCTCTCAAATCATGGAAACTGATGAAAACTTCAGCTTTTCCACAGCAATTACACAGTTAAATACCCCATTAAAAGCTGGAACCTTTTGGATAAGTGTAACTGAGGTTTTAACAGCGCATTGACTGCTAAACAAAGGTTATGGTCCTGAAAAACAAATTTTAATTTTGTGCAGTCAAATTTATCCATTGTAATAAAAATTTTAATTAAGAAACTTTAAAAAAATTTATTTCAGGTTTGTCTTTTCTCGATGTGAGAGCCCCAATCTTTGTTTTGCTTTCTCTAACATTTTTTAAAAGTTAGAATTTTAGCTTACCCACTTCCTGGTTCGCTGTCTGTGAGAATTCTGCATTTTGATTGGCTGCTTAGACAGCTTGTTGCCATCACAGCAGCTCACACTATGGCATCCCCATTAACTTCCGTTGATTTGAATTACGCGTTGGAAAACCCAAAAATCTCGACATACAGAATGCAAGATTTTTATGCAACGCTTACTTTGGGGCCAGTAGCGAACACCTTTGCTTTGCCTCTGACCGCAAATTCCAGGTCAAAAACTTTCAAAAGGAAATTGGATAAATATTTGAAAAGGAAATCATTGCTGGGCTATGGGGGAAGGGCAGGAGAGTGACACTAATTGGATAGCTCTTTCAAAGAGCCGGCAGACACGGTGGGCCTAATGGCCTCCTTCTGTGCTGTATCACTTTTTGATTCTATAATATTTTTGGACTCAAATATTTTGTGCATATTTGGGTGGAAACTGTAAATCAGTGGCCATGTTTACTATTAAAACTTAGTTTAACTAATTAATTCTATCTCTCAGCTCTCTTTTTTACAACCCAGGTTAGTGAAGATGGTGGGGAAGATTGCTAGGTTGTTGTAGGTAGGCTGTAGCAGTAATAGGGAGCTGGGGGGTCACGTGGCTTGGTAGTGTTGGAAAGATGCTCCCAGGATTTTGAATAGGAGCAATGAAGTTTGGGAGTGTTGAGAGATTTAAAATGTTTTTTGTATATGGGACATACTGGCAAAGCCACATTTATTGCCCTTCCTTAGTTGCCCCGAGAAGATGGCAATGGGCCTTATTTTGAACTGCTGCAGTCCTTGTACTTGTGCATCCCCCTCCCTTTGCCCCACCGTTGACAGTTGTGTGTTCAGCAGCTTAGGTTCCACATTCTGGAATTCCCTAAAACCCTCAAACTCTCTCTTCCTCTTTTAAGACCCTCATTAAAAACCTCTTCAACCACCTCTCCCAAATATATCTTTGATGTTTATTTTTGTCTAATTACACCTCAGTGAAGCACCTTCAGATTATTTATATGTTAAATGCATTATATAAATGCAAGTTGTTATTGTGGAACCTATCATCCTGGTCAGTATGGCTCAGGAGACAGAAAGCAGAGAGTAGTGGTGAACGGTTGTTTTTTTTTAGACCGGAGGGAAATATACTGGGATGTGGCCCAGGATTCAGTATTTAGGACCACTGATCTTTTTGATGTACATTAATGACCTGGACTTGGGTATGAGGGGTACAATTTCAAAGTCTGCAGACAACACAAAACTTGGAAATGCAGTAAACAGTGAGGAGGCTAGTAGCATACTACAGGATGACATAGACTGATGAAATGAGGCAAGAATCATGGCAGATTAAATTTAATGCAAAGTGTGAAATGATGGCTGCTTTTGAAGGCAAATCCAGAATTGTTGTGTCTTTTAAAAACAAAATGCAAGCCTCAAACTAAGTTTGAATTCAGTCATATCTGTTACTGTCCAAATTCATTCAACTGTCACATGCATTGTGTGATGCAATTGGAGTAGGAGATGAATTAGTTAGACTGCAGGAAGGTTTGTGCTCTTTCAACTTTCAGGACACAGTACAGCTGAAGCACTGAGGCTTCATCATCGCGGCCTATATAGTCTATGCTACAGCTCTGCCCATAGCACATCACCTAGTTTACAAGATACATTTATGGACATTGGAGCTACAAATTATAAAACTAATTTTCACAATAGTCCAAGACCAAGTCACCTGCATATAAAAAGGAAGCATTAGTGCAGTTATCAGGGTCAGTTATAGGCAGTGGTACATGTGGACAGGGGCACTACAGTAGAGCTCATTCAGAACTCATTAGATTTGTTTAACATGATGGGATTAGGTAGGCTAGATACAGAGAAGCTATTTCCTCTGGTAAGGGAAATCGAGAACTTGAGGACATAATCTTAAAATTAGAGCTAGGCCAGTTAGGAGTGAAATTAGGAAGCATTTTTCCCCCCCAGAGGTAGTGGAAATCTGAAAATGTTTACTCCAAAAAGCTGTGGATGCTGGGTCAATGAAATTTTCAAGATCAATAGATTTTTGTTAGGTAAGAGTATCAAGAGATATGGAGTAAAAGAGGGTAAGAACATAAGAAATAGGAGCAGGAGTAGGCCATACAGCCCCTTGAGCCTACTCTGCCATTCAAAATCATGGCTGAACTTCTACATCAACTCCACTTTCCTGCCAAAATGGAGTTGAGTTACAGATCAGCCATGATCTAATTAAATGGTGGAATAGGCTTGAAACTCCTGTTTCTTTGTTCCTATGTAATTCATTGTAAAAGGAAATCATACTTAATATCATGTTATTTAAACATATTTATCTTTATACCGCATTTGGATTTGCAGTATTACTGTCAAGCCATGCATAGACTGCAATTGTTGGAATCTGAGCAATAGGCAGATTTTTCTTCTTTTAAAAAGTCTGTTCTTTTGTATCATAACATTCTTGATGCTGAATCAGCAGTGAAACAAGACCCAGAATACACTGACAATTCTCCAATCTATAGGAGCTATAGAATAAACGCTCCAGAGAGTCTAATGTGTTCAACTCCCTTTCCAAAATTTATTTGTAGTCTCTTTTGGTTTCAACATCTTTTATTAAAGTTACTGTTTGGCTATTGCCCAGTTAACATCTCTACAGCTCCATGTCAGTATACCCATAACAAGCACTCATGTATTAATGCATTGACATTTTTTGTATTTTTTTTTGGTCACACAGGAATCCATTAGTATGATTAAGAATCTCCAAACTAAAGTACAGATAAATCCACATATGCAATTTCTGTTTCCATAGCTTTTTGTGTGATTTGTACATTTAAAGTTTCAGGTCTCAGAAGTTTGGATTTGTCATTCCAATCCCTTCGCATTCGATGATATAACTTTCCAATCCAGACTCTTGATCGTCAGTTTTATTCACTGTAAACTTAGCCTGAAAGAATACAAATAAGTACATATAAAATGAGCAATACGTAACCAAATCCTTGTTAAATGCAACCCATTGTTTTATCACCTTGCATGTAACATAACAAGAGGCGTTGATTCTATGTTGTATCGTTGCATTCAGGCCCAGTGAAATTTAATGCAGAATGTAGCTTCAGAATGTTTTGAAACAAAGCTCAAGGTATCATTTTGGTCCATGTTTACGTTATTCAATAAAAAGAGCTAAATTAGGATATTCTGGAAAAGTGTTCAAGAATTACAGTAAAACTTACTTATGCAAAAGTCAAGTTACAACTCCATTGTGTAACCACTGCTTCCTGACTACCAAGGTCAGTCAGCAACTACTGCATTAGCCTGCCCTAGAAGGGTTGCATGAACATGTCCAAGGCACACCATTCACATACAGGGTTTCTCTCACGTGAACACATGCACGGTGAATCTGTTTCTGCTCACAGGCAAACAGATGTTATTTAGTAATGCATTAAGTATTACACCATGTAATGTACAATACATTATTCTGCTAAGTGAGGTGGAGGAAGGTCCAAGTCTAAGAAAAGTTGCTCAGGTCATACTTCTTATTTGGTCAAGGAGCTCTGCAGATTGGAAGTGCTTGCCAGTTTTAGGCTACAGCTCAAACACCCAGCATTTTATGATTATTTTGCATCTGTAATAAAATGTGATGCCTGTAGTGTGACATCTGCAAGAGCTAGAAGTACCTTTCTGATGTGTTGTCACATGCTATTTTGCGAGTATTATACAGAAGTATGCAACACACAATACATCATTCTGCTTCTTAGGTGGATTTATGCCCCTTTAAGGCCACAAAGTTTAATTGCTGTAAGTAAACAGTCTGAAGCTAAACGTTTGTTGCAAATTGGACAGAGACAGCTTATTTTAGGCTCCAAGTCATTGACTGGATTTTTTCTCCTCTTTCTTTTAAAAAGACTATTTTGTTCTGCAAGTGATACATCTGGAGTTTAAATGTCTGGAGTATGAGGTCTCATGCGCAAGGCAGACACCCACCAAAAGCAAGACTTTGATGCCATGGGAAAAATAGCTATTAAAAATTTAAAAAGTGGAAATGTCACACTCCACACTGGTGCTGTCAGGGGTGTTCTTCTGAGGGGCTAGGGCTGTGACATGTTGTCGAGTTAGAGTACAGCAGACATTACTCCACCTATCTGTGGTGTATTTGGCCTAAAATTGATTTAGGATTAGTGTAAAAACTGTATTACTCTGTATCTAATACTTTAGTTTGACCTGGAAATGCTTGATGGTGACAATGTGCCTCAAAGTGACAAAATGTTCCATTCCCCAACAATGATGTCTCATCTTAAGCCCACAAAAACTAACCATATATCAAAGAAAATGATTTAAAGTAATAACATTGTCTAATATTTTATTAGATGATAAAAATACTGACCTTAGTTAGCATTTCTGCAAAGTGCATAGCAGTCTGGGTGTGAAGGGTCAAGGGCCCACTTCTTACTCTGGAGATACCATTAGCTAGAGCCATGAATATGATGACCTGAGCCAGAGAGAAATGCAACTGAAAAGTTTCATGGCTATGTGACACCGACATATCAACAATCACTGAGATAATTCCCTATGTTTTCCACTTGGGGCTAGACACAGAAGGAATGTGCCTTCTGGAACAGAGACAAAAGCAATGCTGTTGAACAGAACTATGCAATTATTTTTTTAAATAAAATATAGTCAGTGTTAAAGAATACTTTCAATTACCAGTGACAAAACTTGCCATGGAGTCACGATGAGCACAAAATCTCCCTCCTCCTCTACACAGACAATTAGAGCTATCCAGAGCTTGTATTTACAATTGTGTGTTCTCAACATCCTGGGGGTTACCATTGATCAGAAACTGAACTGGACCAGCCATATAAATACTGTGGCTACAAGAGCAGGCCAGAGGCTGGGAATTCTGCAGCGAGTGTCTCACCTCCTGACTCCCCAAAGCCTTTCCACCATCTACAAGGCACAAGTCAGGAGTGTGATGGAATACTCTCCACTTGCCTGGATGAGTGCAGCTCCAACAACACTCAAGAAGCTCGACACCATTCAGGATAAAGCAGCCTGCTTGATTGGCACTCCATCCACCACCTTCAACATTCACTCTCCACCACCGGCGCACTGTGGCTGCAGTGTGTACCATCTACAAGATGCACTGCAGCAACTCGCCAAAGCTCCTTCAACAGCACCTTCCAAACCCGCGACCTCTACCACTTAGAAGGACAAGGGCAGCAGACGCATGGGAACATCACCACCTACAAGTTCCCCTCCAAGCCACACACCATCCTGACTTGGACCTGTATCGCCGTTCCTTCACTGTCGCTGGGCCAAAATCCTGGAACTCCCTTCCTAACAGCATTGTGGGTGTACCTACACCATATGGACTGCAGCAGTTCAAGGCGGCGGCTCACCACCATCTTCTCAAGGGCAATTAGGGATGGGCACTAAATGCAGGCCTAGCCAGCCAGCGACGCCCACATCCCATCAATGAATTTTTAAAAAATGCAAGATGACAATTTTTTTTGTTTTCAAACATTAGTTAAAAATAGATTTTCTTGTTTGAGCTGATTTTCACAATGGATTATATTTTCCACCTGGTGATAGGGGCTAAAATAGACAGTAGCAAAGCTTCTGCTCCCCCCTCCCATTTGAAAAACATCTGCAGGCAGCTGTGATGGTGAGAAGCATTGTGCGGTCAGCTGTACCACCAGGTGCTGCCTTTTGTGCTCCCGCTAATGGAGAGGGATGTGCTCCACTGAGATTTACCCAGCTGAAGCCAGTGGTTTCAAAAAAGGCAGAAAACACTTTCAAAGGCAGGACTAACAAGAAGAAGAAAATTCGTTCTGAACACAATCGTATATAGGAGGAAGCATGTCGCTAGTCACTTAAAAAAAAGGTTGATTTAAGCCCAAGTCACTTTACTGCAGCACTCCTGCATGCCCAGCCAAAATGTCATTCATCAGTACTTTAAAATTTGTATTGTGGTAATTTGCAACAGTTACTTTGCACATCAATACTAATAAAAAAATAATGACACAATCATCTAATCCAAAACAGATGCTTTTTGCTTTGTTCTAGTGAGAGAGAGGAATTGCATTTAACTATATGAAATTCCACTTGGCACTCATTTCAGACATTCTGCATGAGACTATTGCAGCAAACTTGAGTGATTTTATTAAAGGGGGTGCTGTGCATTGGACTAGCAATGTGCAGCAGTAACTTCAGCTCACCAAGTGGAAGCAGTGAGACCAGAGCAAGGGAAGGGAGGAAATCATTTCAAAATCAATTTTAAACCGAGGGAAATGAATCCTCATCAAAAACATATTTAGGTTTTAAACACATTGAAATAATCTGCTGATAGCCTATACCTGGTCCTGCAAGTAATGATCCACGCAACCACCATGTCGAAGGTTCTTCATCAGCATCTCTGCAGCTTCGATTCCAACTTTGTCTGCAGCAACTCCTGTATTTCAGAAACAGTCTAGTCTCAGGATTTTGACAAACTGTGGATTTGTTTTTTCAATTCTTCAGAAACACTGTTGTTTCATGTCTTTCACAATTCCAACAAGCATCAACTATCTCTTAATAGCTCCACCCTTAGTTCTGTTACATTATTCTCTCACTATCCCTTATCGCCTCCATTGCTGAAACTACCCGAGAAACTTGGTGTCAAATTTTGCCTGAAGCAGCTCCTGTGAAGTGCCTTGGGACATCTTACTATGTTAAAGGTGCTATATAAATGCAAGTTGTTGCTGTAGATTAAGAACAGTTGGGTACAGCCATTTTCTATTTATTCCCTGCTAATTTTACATTTAACACTGCAAACAATCTTACCTCTTTTACCGAGGGCAGATCCTGCGAATATACATCCTGTAGATGTTTCAGCAAAAACACTGGAAAGGAGAAAGAAACTAGGATTAGAAATTAGAACTATTTTATAAAAGCTGTTTCAATTCGCTGTAAACTGTGATCAGAATTGTCTCCCAACCTTGATAAAGAGCAAGCTTTCTTGCAAGTAGGCATGGAAGGACTTTGCCAGAGACCTGAAGCCTCTTGGCTCTATTTTAATTTACTTTTTATCTCCTCCAAGTAATTCTCTGTCCCTTATCTTTTAGCTCAGTTGGCAGAAACACAATTAATCAGCTCTCTGAAGATTCTGATTTTGCCATGGGACAAGGTGAGGGAGGAGGGGAACCGGCAGCAGAGGGGTCAGACCTCTGGTTTTGGAGTTTCATTCTACCTGCAAGTAGAAAGGGTGCTTCACTTTAATGCCGACAACATGAGTGAAATCAGAAACTGTAGAACCAATTGCAGCAGCAAACTCATATCCTATCACACCAATGGAGCACCAAGCCAGCAGGCCTGCTGCTGTTAAAAACAGCTAACCCTCGATTGGTAAAATTCTCAAATATTCATTTTAGAATGATATGCATTGTATAATCCACTTTAATATCAGTCTTTTAAGTATAAGCACTTGTGACAAGCACATAGAAACCACTTCAACAGCACAGTTTTTATTGAACTTGACAGGGCCCACCTACTTCAAAAAACACATGATATCAAGGATAAGAGTCAAGCTGGTATCAGAATTTACTATTGAAATAACTGAGAATGCACATCTGGAAGGCACAGCCCTCTTAAAATAAATTCTATTTGGCAAAGTTCATCTTAATTAACATTTATTGTTAATGGAGCACTCTGAATTTGGACAAAACAAGGGGAAAGGCTGGTGTGCGCCCCACTTGTCGTCAGAGATGTAATTACATCACTTCACAACCACACATTTTCACAGCTTGCTACTAATGGTTGAATAGTATAAATATCAAAGCACTGTTTGAAACTGAGCACAGATTGAAGGCGAAGCATCACTGCTGTAATACCAGGATTCTGGTGCCACAATCTAACTGCTACAATTGTAAACACAGCGCAAGTCTGTATGCCCGCATGTGCAGTGTCTGACATCACATAATGCATGAATATAGTGCTCTGTGATTTTGAGAAGCAGGTGGTAAAGTGACCTGGGAAGTTCGGGGATGCCTCAACCCCTGCTCCTGGTTTTCTAATCCTACCTGCTCATTAAAATACCGTATTAATCATACTTCTTGAATACTAGTATAGCAATTTAAAAATGTGTTTGTCATTAATAACATGATCAGGGCACTGAATATTAAATACTGGAGTACCAATAAGCAACTTTGATCATATTATTGTTACCTTAATATTGTATTAAAAGCACAAAAAGCAGCTAGTTCCATTATTTGATCTTGTGGATATGATCAGGTACTCTTCTATAATTAAGCTGCCAGAACACCCAAAAATCAAAAAATATCAGAAACCGAAAACAAAAACCAGGAGTTGGCAGCAAGGTTATGGGGCAAGGTTGACAATTACACAGGGCCATGAGTGGAAAGCCCTTTTAACTAATTCCACCACTAAGAAAGGAGGGTCTGCAATAAACACAACTCCACTGAGGCTGCATCCTGTATCAGACACAAGTAAGAACTTGCACTTAAAAGGCAAGTGTGGCTTCTGAGACTTTCACTAGCCTTAAAACACTTAATTGGTGTTAAACCTACTGCGGTTGTTCATGTGACACCCGCCGGAAAAAACATCAAACACTAAAAGCTCCAGTAAGAGGTTCATGTTGTACTAAAACCTGGCAGCTCTAAAATCTTAGTAAACTGGAATAAAAGGGCTTCTTATTCAAGTACAATGATAGATTTTTGCTTCTTACATAATTCCATTTCCATTCCCAAAAGCCTTGTCCTTAGGCTCCTGCACAGACTGGATATTTACGTAAATGTCACGCATTTCTTTTCTGATGCATCGAACAGCTGCAGCTGCCATCTCATTTGTAAGCTAATAAAAGAGAAAGCCACCATTAGTTCATCCCAATCGCAGCATGATTCACTGTTTTTAGGGCAAATGGATTGTTGCAGCAAATTATTTTTCAATGTTCAGAAAATAACATTTTAGCCGCCTCTGCTAATTTGCAGTACTCGTGAAAATTGTGTTACACGCAATAAGGGTAGTAAATTAAGATCTGTCAGGCTTTCACACCAAGCCAAAATCATCATGTTTTTACTGCTGTTGTACGTAATGAATTTAGCACTTGATAATAATTCTAGCAGCCCAGAGGTTAAGAGTTTAAATCCCACCATGGTAAATTGTGAAACTGAATTTAATAAATCTGGTAATTTGTGGGCTAGAACAAATGACCAAAAAAGCTGCCGGATTGTCAAAAAATGGGAACTTCACAATTTCCACCCCACCTGGTCTGGCTACAAGTGACTATAGCCTACTGCAACTACAACTTGTAATTATATAGCATCTTTAACGTAGCAAAAGATCCCAAGGCGCTTTACGGGAGCGTTATCAAACAAAATCTGACTCCGAGCCACATAAGGGAATATTAGGGAAGATGACCAAAAGCTTGGTCAAAGAGGTAAGTTTTATGGAGCATCTTAAAAGGAGGAGAAAGAGGCAGAGAAGTTCAGGGAGGTAATTCCAGAGCTTAGGGCTTTGGTAGCTGAAGGCATGGCTGCCAATAGTGGAGCGATTAAAATCGGGGATGCTCAAAAGGGCAGAATTGGAGGAATCTCGGAGCGCAGTTATCTCGGAGGGTTGTAGGGCTGGAGATTAAAGAGATAGCCTACACTATGTGGCTGACTCTTAATACTCTCTAAAGTGGCCTAGCGAGCCACTCCATTGTACAAACAATTGCTAAAAAAGGGAGCCCACAACCACCTTCTTAGCATCACCCACATACATCCCTACAAGTAAAAAAATGGTCTTCAAAAACTCCTGCAAGTGACGTGCAATCCCAGCTTAAAGCTACACTCTAAATTTGACTTTGATCTTCAGGAGAATAATTTCTTGATTGGAACCATTTCTAAATAGTCAGTGTATTAGTGCCACGGGTGCAGCAGATACAACTGTCACATACTATACCCAATAACACAAACTGACCAGCACATTTCACTTTGGCCCAGGGCTTGTACACCCCAGGCTTGCATTCCACTTATACTTTCTCTGTCCTGCCTGTAACCATTTGATACCCTCATTAAAACAGAAACCACAAAAAAAATGTATTTTGTCAAAGGGAATCTTGAGAGCATCTTAATGAACAATTAAAACAAGGTTTGCAAATAGGAAAAATAGAAAAGCTACAATTATGTGACATCCAAACAGGTTCATAAGATTTGCTTCTTACTTTAAACGGCAGAACTCCAGCAACAAAGGCTCTCCCATGAATCTTTGTAATTGTTCCTCTTTCTGTCATGTTTATTGGAGTAAGCTGTTTTATTGGAGACATATTTACTCTCACTTCACCTCCACCTTTTGGATAGTAACCTCTGTAAAACACAACAGTCGAGTGGCTCAAACACAGCAGTCTTCACCTCCAACAATTTCAAACACATTAATGAATTTACATCATAGTGTAAAGAAAGTACAAAGTGAAACAGAATGGCTAAATTGGTAAATCACCAAGGGTCCCTGCTCCAGATCGCTACCCTGTTAGAAAATGCATGCGTTTGGAGAAGTAATCACAGCTTGCTTGTGATGCTCTTTTACTGCTGAGTACCATATCAATGTTCACCATCTTGGTTTATACATGAAGAATGGTCACTTTAGTAAGGTATCAAAAGGTGCCTAGTGTTGTGCAGCCGTATCTCAGCAGGGGAGTTCTCCCCGGTGTCCTGACCAATATTTATCCCACAACCAACATCACTAAAAAAAATTCTCTGATCATTAGCACATTTCTGTTTGTGGGACCTTGCTGTGTACAAATTGGCTGCTGTGGTACCTACATTACAACAATAAATACACTTGAAAAGTACTTCATTGGCTGAAAAGCGCTTTGGGACATCGTGAGGTCATGAAAGGCACTACATAAATTCAAGTCCTTACTTCCTTAATATTGTCCTTATTGTCACAGGAAGAGCTGCCGGTTCTCTCATTTGGTACTCCTAAATGGACCAACTTGGAAATAACTAAGAAGTACACAGCCAATTTGGTAAAGCTGTATTCCACAACGTTAACAGGTCTGGTTACATTCAAAACTGTAATATACATCACAAATTTCAGGTCTGCTTTAGATTTTCTCTCCGACTCACTCTTGCAAATGGACTCCACGTCTTATATTCAGCAGTGTGCCTATGCTGCCCAATATCTAATCATATGGTACTATAACCCAGTGGTGTAACGATATTAGCCCTTGGTGAACTGAATTAAATGTCATGTCTTTCATGTGCCCTCATTAATTCAGCTGTGTTTTTTAAATTTTGTTTTTACACAGAAAAATGAACATACAAAATAGTTATAATCAAAACTCATTTACTTCACTTAACTTCAAACCCCTCCTCGAGAATAAAAATAAATAATAAAATAAGCTGCCTTACACAGCATTAGCAAGCTTTTGGTCAATTAATACTTGCTTTTGGTCAATCTAACAATGAAACAGACAAAAGCTTACAAGGGTTTGGATGGCACTACACTTACAATAAACTGCCTAGGCAGAGAGGAATAAGGGGTTCCCTATCAGGAAACAGCAGTAAAACAGAGGCAGATTTTCACCTGCATCTCTTTTGATTTTAGTTCATGTGGAGACAGGTGGGTCACGCCATATAAATAAGCTTATTTGCGATCGAGAGAGGGAGTTGAGAATTTAGAATTTTTAGTCAATAGTAGATGGACAAGGAAGTAAAATAAACAAATATTCTTAGGCCACTATTTGCAAGCTTCCTACAATAAAAAGAAAGTTGTTTAATCCAATATATTTTACTGGCTTTCTGCCACTGTTTACAAGTACCTATCTCACAGAGACTAAAATACCACCATATCATAGAATCAGAGAGTAACATAGTTACACTTGAGCTAACTTTAATGGGGTATACTACAACTCCCTCCATGTTAGTTTACACAATGGGAAGAGGAAAAATCTGGCCTGTGTCGCCCAAAAACAGCTAAGATTGGGGCTTACTATTTGGTGATCCACAGCATAAATGCATTTTCCTAAATATTAAAACAAATAAGTCATGGTAACTTTTACTGCTGCACATGGAATGAAGCACTTTACAATTGTGTTGTTTTAAAAAATATTTTTTCCCAATCAAGGCGAAGGAGTTCATTGTGGATAATGGAGCTTTTTGTACTCTCAGATCAGATACAACATAGACCAGATGTACAGACCCCTTTGTTCTGTTCCACTAATGTGCTTCGTCCCCAATCGCAGAGTTCCACCTTTTATTAGATCAGTCTGACACATCCATTTCCCACACCATACTCAGCGAGAATCAACTTTGTGCCAAATTATGGACCAATTTTATGTTAAATGCTACGCAAGAGAAATAAAACATTGGGCTGTTTTCACAATGTAATATTTTTAGAATTATTATTCACACAACTTTCCGGTCAAGCAAGGA
This sequence comes from Somniosus microcephalus, assembly GCF_052327205.1. Taxonomy (NCBI): domain Eukaryota; kingdom Metazoa; phylum Chordata; class Chondrichthyes; order Squaliformes; family Somniosidae; genus Somniosus; species Somniosus microcephalus. The sequence continues at coordinate 269,408,625 of NC_140989.1, read as the reverse complement.
ATTTCACAGCTGACTGTGATCTCAAAAAACAAGGATCATTTCCACGTTCAGTAGTGAAAGGACTTGGGTAAAAATCAACATCAGTTGGTATTAACTCAGCACTTTTCCTTCAATGGTGAAGACTGTCATTCAAATTGCTTATTCAAGTACAAGTCACCCACTTACATAATTTTCAAATTCCAGTCCTTTATACCCACCTCATTTTTAAATCACAGTTGAACTGAAATCCAAATTTTTCAATAATTGGTTTAAATACCTGAAATACAGAAAGTCTGATTAATTCAAAATTTTTAAAGAGTCAAAATTTAACAGACAAATAGAAAAATGTTTTATTACAGCTGCCATTAACACATACCTGACTGAACAAAGGAGATTGCCACACGAGCCTAACTCATGTCTTCAGTGTTAAAAGTTGGCAGTTAAGATTCAAATGTTTGCAGAACCAGAAGTTAGAACATTTTTCATTTTGAGTCATTATTTGCCACTCATTTTAGATCCTGATTCAAGGATGAAGAGAGCAAGTGTGTGGCCTCCACACCCATAATATAGTCAAGATTCACTAGGTGGGGACTGAACATGAATCCTACTTGTACTCTTCTGAGTTTGGAAGGAAGGGGGAAAAGTTAGGTTACCTTTGCTAAACTTCATTCAAGTGTCCTTGCTAGAAAGTTTCAGTGCAGAGGTCAGCTGTTTTAAGATTGGGCTCAGTTGTGATGCCCTTCAAGATCAAATAGCCTTCCAACACTTACAATCTTGACTCACACTAGGGTGAAGTAACAGGATTGATGTACAAAAATCCTATTTAGCCAAATACTCTACACAATTTTAAAATAAACTTATCACAGGATTAATTTAACTTCACTGCTTTGTATGCAGAACAATTTCCCATCCAAATAAAAGACATGTACACACCCTGAAAAAATACCAAACAAGACCTATTAGTTTGGTAATACATAGATGCATGGAAATATAGGTCATGATACAGCAGAAACCATGATTTTAAAAATGTTAAATGCTTTCACTGATCTTCCAGTCAATCTGCTTAAATCAGCCAATATTAATTAAAAGGAAGAGGGTTTTTTTTTTTAAAAAGCAAACTTCTTATGCAGAAACTGTTCAGTCAAAAGACCATGGCACAGAACATTGAAACTGAATCATTAGTGCAGGGGGATGGTTCTGCAAAAATGGCAGGATACAGGTCCATTTCCCTGTAAAACAAGGCTCTGATCTCAATCATACTGCCGGGAGACATATGCTAAGAGTGGGAAGTCAGGTATTCCTACTGCTGCAAATGTCAGGCTCAAGAACAGCTTGAAAGATCCCCGTGAATTGGTCAACTGTCCTCTTTGCCAAAACAATATGGTTACAGTGAAAGAGAGGGTTCAAAGAAAGCAAACAAAGTAAAATGGAAACAGCTATTTTGAACTATAAATATACAAGCAAAAAGAATTAAAATCCAGCAAGACTCTACATTTGTAAACCAATACCATATTAAGGCAAAAATACTGTCTCTAGGAAAGCAAGATAAGAGCAGATACATTCTTCTACACATATATATAGCTCTAGTATTTTCCTCACAAATCCGCAAGCACCATACTCGCTCTTACTTGTAAGGTATAGTCGATTTGTGGAGCCATCTCAGCATTAGTCCCTCCTCGTATAACCAGTTCTGATGGAGAAGCAGCAAAGAGTACACATGGAATAGAGACCTGCATTAATAGACAGATGCTCCTAGAAAACAAAATGTACAACAAAACATTGTCTAGCTTAGTGGCATATCAAAGTGTGCATGACAAATATTCTGAAAAAAAATCAGCACATTTAGACAGTTCACACAAGTTTCTCGGGCACTCTGTAGGTAGACAAGTTAGCTTTTCTGTGATGAAAAGGCTCACCTGACAACAACCTTTTCAGGAATACAGTCTGGTGACGAGTGACAGATTCTTATAGTGCGGCATATAAAACGACACTCACATACACTCACTGGGTCACTTTGGGAAATTGAGGAACTTTCATCAAATCAATGTCAGCTTCAACACAATATTCTAAATAGCAAAATATATTCAGTTAAATTTTAAACAGTTTAGCTTCCATTATAATTTAGCATAAAGGCCCCCAAGTTACCAGCTCCCTGACTAAATTTCAGGAAGATCCAAGAAGCTGTTTCAATGTTTGTAATTATATTCTAATGTTGCCATATGGAACGGTCCACAAGCAAGATTTTTTGCCCCACTCTGTCCACAATATCACTCAGGATCAAGCTCAACTGACTTTTCATTAATTACATTTTTTAACATTAATTTAGGATGTGATTTCTAAAATTTGAATTTAAAAAATATTAAAGTAAGCTTGGGTCAACAAAATATCTTTTGATATTTGCATACCGCACAGGAAATAGCGAGAAGAATTAAGAGTATAGAAGACTTGGAATCTAAAAGTGAGTAAGTTTCATAATTTGTCAACATTTTGTATCATATATCTCAAAAATCATGAGCTGCTCCTAATGAGTAACCGCCAATTTTTGTCCTTTTGTAACAAGCTCATCTGGTGTTTCCATGTCTGGCAGTTTCAGTGTTCTCCTACCATCAACATGGATTGCAGTTTGTTACCTGCTCTAATCCCATTTGCCATTTTTCCTCAGTGGTGACTAAATTGCCTCTCCTTGGCCTTGCATGTGCAGCAATGGGGTTGCTATCGAGGAGGGATTATTCCATCTCACCAGTGAAGAGAACAGACCATTTTCTCCTGACAACAACACGACGTATTTATATAGCGCCTTTAACGTAGTAAAACGTCCCAAGGTGCTGCACAGGAGTATTTTAAGACAAAAAAATTTGACACTGATCCACATAAGGGTAAATTAGGGCAGCTGACCAAAAGTTTGGTCAAAGAGGTAGGTATTAAAGAGCGTCTTAAAGGAGGAAAGAGAGGTGGCGAGGCGGACAGGTTTAGGCACGGAATTCCAGAGCTTAGGGCCTAGGCAACAGAAGGCACAGCCACCAAAGGTTGAGCGATTATAATCGGGGATCCTCAAGAGGGCAGAATTAGAGGAGCGCAGATATCTCGGGGGGTGGGGGGGAAGGGGGGTGGTTGTGGGGCTGAAGGAGATTAGAGAGATAGGAAGGGGCGAGGCCATGGAGGGATTTGAAAACAAGGATGAGAATTTTGAAATCGAGGTGCTGCTTAACCGGGAGCCAATGTAGGTCATCAAGCACAGGGGTGATGGGCAAATGGGACTTGGTCCGAGTTAGGACATGGGCAGCCGAGTTTTGGATGACCTCAAGTTTACGTAGGGTGGAATGTGGGAGGCCAGCCAGGGGTGCGTTGGAATAATCAAGTCTAGAGGTAACAAAGGCATGGATGTGGGTTTCAGCAGCGGATGAGCTGAGGCAGGGGCGGAGACGGGCGATGTTACGGAGGTGGAAGTAGGCGGTCTTTGTTATGCTGCAGATATGTGGTCGGAAGCTCATTTCAGGGTCAAATATGACACCAAGGTTGTGAACAGCGTGGTTCAGCCTCAAACAGATGTTAGGGAGAGGGATGGAGTCAGTGGCTAGGGAATGGAGTTTGTGGCGGGGACCGAAAACAATGGCTTCGGTTTTCCCAATATTCAATTGGAGAAAATTTTTGCTCATCCAGAACTGTATGTTGGACAAGCAGTCTGACAACTTAGACAGCGTGGAAGGGTCGAGAGAAGAAATAGTTTGGTAGAGCTGGGTGTCATCAGCGTACATGTGGAAACTGACGGTGTTTTCGGATGATGTCGCCAAGGGGAAACATGTAGATGAGAAATAGGAGGGGGCCAAGGATAGATCCTTGGGGGACACCAGAGGCAATGATGCGGGAGCGGGAAGAGAAGCTGTTGCAGGTGATGTTCTGGTTACGATTAGAAAGATAAGAATGGAACCAGGCGAGTGCAGACCCACCCAGCTGGACGACGATAGAGAGGTGTTGGAGGAGGATGGAGTGGTCAACCGCGTCAAAGGCTGCAGACAAGTCAAGAAAGACGAGGAGGGATAGTTTACCTTTGTCACAGTCACAAAGATGTCATTTGTGACTTTGATGAGTCGTTTCGGTACTGTGGCAAGGGCTGAAACCTGATTGGAGGGATTCAAACATGGAATTGCGGGAAAGATGAGCACGGATTTGGGAGGCAACAACATGTTCAAGGACTTTGGAGAGGAGGGAGGTTGGAGATTGGGTGGTAGTTTGCAAGGATGGAGAGATCAAGGTTTGTTTTTTTTGAGGAGAGGGGTGATGAGGGAGAGGGGGACAGTACCTGAGGAGAGAGAACCGTTAACAATATCAGCTAACATGGGAGCCAGAAAAAAAAGTTGGGTGGTCAGCAGTTTGGTGGGAATAGGTTCGACGGAGCAGGAGGTGGGTCTCATAGACAAGATGAGCGCAGAGTGGTCATGAGGGGAGATCGGAGAGAAACTGGAGAAAGATGCGAGTTCAGGGCTATGATTAGGGGGGGAACCTTAGAGGAAGTTTGCCCCAGTGGGCTAGGGGAAGGAAGGGAAATGGCAGAGGCAGCTGAACAGATGGTCTCAATCTTAGAGACAAAGAAGTCCATGAGCTCCTCACACTTGTTATCAGAGGTGAGGGTGAATGAGACAGAGGAGGTGTTTAAGAAGATGGTTAGCAGTAGAGAATAGGAGCCAGGATTTATCTTTGCATTCCAGAATGATTCTGGAATAGTGAGCAATTTTGGCAGACGAGAGCAGGGCCCAATAGTGCTTTATGTGGTCCAGCCAGATCTGGTGGTGAATGGCTAAAGCAGTTGTCCACCATATCCGTTCGAGTCTGCGTCCCTTGGACTTAAGGGAGCGAAGATGAGAGCCGTACCAGGGGGAATGGCTAGGGTGAGAGAGGGTAATTGTTTTAGTAGGGACTAGGGCATCAAAGATAGTGGTGAGGGTGTGGTTGAGCAGATCGGTAGCTGCAGAAATGTCATGGTGAATGGAGGGTCAGAGGCAATGTTGGACAGCCCCAACTTCACAGCCTCCTATTTGACCCCCAAGTTCAGTTTTTGAACCCATAATCCTCTCCATTACAGAGACTGCTTACATCCACTTCCATAACATGCCTCTCTGCACCTACCACAGCCCATCTGCTGAAAACCTCATTATGCCTTTGTTACCTCCAGAACCAACTATGCCAATGCTCTCCTGGCCAGCCTCCCATCTTCCACCCTCCATAAACTTCAGCTTATCAAAAACTCTGCTAGCCGTATTCTATCATTCCAAGTCGCACTCACTCATTGCCCATGTCCTTACTTACCTACATTGGCTCCCGATCCCCAAATACATTCCCCACTGCTTATAATCTATGCGTTGGTGTTAACGCGATTTTCCCGCTATAAGCAATTGACGGTGTGCCCTTCTCAAAAGTATCAGACAGAACGGCAATTAAAACCAAACCGTAGCACTGCAGTACTAAGGCACTCTGCTCTGTAGTTAAATAGTCAACAGTACTTAATTGCTCTTTGAATTGGCCGAAATAGCCAGCAGCACCTTTGTAATTGACTTCAGTGGAAATGGCAAATGGTTAGTGTCATTTGCCTGATATAGGCGGCTGCCTACAATAGGTGTGGAAGATCTAAGTGATGGGGACTGTATCTCCAATTTAACTTTTTTTAATCTAAGTGTTTAAATCTCTTCATGGCCTCAACCCCATCACCGTAACCTCCTCCAGCCCTACAATAGCCCCAAAGTCTCCGTTCCTCTAACGGTGACCTCTTGTGTAACCCCGCCCCCTTCCTCCACCACTGGTGTACATGCTTTCAGCCACCTAGGCCCAATGCTCTAGAATTCCCTCCCTAAATCTTTTCCCTCTCCACTTGTAAATATCCTCCTAAGAATCCACCTCTTTGACCAAGCTTTTGGTCACCCGCCCCCCCAAAATAAAAATTACTAAATATCTCCTGCTGGAAACTGCATGCGTGGGCAATTTGGGCGCGGACAAAAGTCAGGTTCAGCTGTGATGCCTGCCAAGGTAAAACTGAGTGCTGTCAGGTTGCATCTCAGTTCACACAATCAAGAATAGCCATGGCGAGATACTTGAAGACTGCCAGTAGCCGTGAAATCTGAATGCCTCCCCTTACCAAGATCTTCAGATTCCATAGTGCCATGACACAGGCTTTCCTACTATCTTCAGTTGCTCAACTAAGTTTACACGCCACACGCTTCTTCAACAGCACCTCCCAAACCCATGACCTCTATCACCTAGAAGGACAAGGGCAGCAGACGCATGGGAACACCACCACCTTCAAGTTCCCTTCTAAGTCACACACCATCCCGATTTGGAAATATATCACCGTTCCTTCATCGTTGCTGGGTCAAAATCCTGGAGCTCCCTCCCTAACAGCACTATGGGAGTACCTTCACCACACCGACTGCAGCGGCTCAAGGTGGTGGCTCACAACCACTTTCTCGAGGGCAATTAGGGATGGGTAATAAATGCTGGCTTTGTCAGTGACGCCCACATCCCGTGAATGAATAAAAAAAATACTTTACTGCATCAGAATCTCAGTAGTTTCTTAACTGCAGCACTATTTCCAGGCTGAGTTAATTACTTACATCATTCAGATTATATTTTTCAGCCAACATTTATCAGAAGCCTTGGTAATTAGGGTATTAAAAAAATACCTTTTATTTTTTGCTAATTATCAGTGTTTGTTGGCATTCTTCTGAGGGCCAAGATGTGAAGTTCCACATCAAATGTAAACAGTGTTAAGCTATGCTTGTATTAATGAAAACAAGGAAAATCAATTGATTAACCCAGTTCTGCTATATAGTTAGGCTCCTACTTTTTTCCCCTGAAATAAAAGTTAACCCAGCAGCAGTACTTATGCTTACCCAGCTGTTTTTGTATCTGCAACGTGGTTTCCTCCTTTGATTTTACCCGGAGAGAAGGAGATTTCTGTGGAACCGACTTTTGTTCCTTCAAGGTGACCATCACATAAATCACGAACCATCTGGAGTCCTGACAGATGCTGCGGCCTTAAGATCAAACAACTTTTTTTAGTATTTATACAAAGTAGGTTTTTAAGGCTTTTGCACGTGAATTTTTGTGCTTATTAAGATGAGGTATATTGGTACTTAGCACCCAGGGTCTGCATCAAGCACTCCCTGGTCAAGGACACCACAGTTAGATGCAGAAAAAGCTTCCCTCCATTCTGCATCAATAATATGCCTCAGGCACAATCACAGAAGAATATCTCTCTTTTTGCACCAATTTAATATTCTTCCATTTCTGACACCAGCCATCTGTAGCCCTAAGTGGGACTGCAAATTATAGCCAAAATAAGGGCAGTTTTCTGTTGCGAGTCCATAGCCATTGGGGACTGCTTTCAAACCATCCAAGCTCATTTCACATAGGATACTTAAAGCCAGAAAAATTTCTGCCCATCCAGAACTGGATGTCGGACAAGCAGTCTGACAATTTAGAGACCATGGAGGGGCTGAGAGAAGTGGTAGTGAGGTAGAGCTGGGTGTCATCAGCTCTACCTCAATTAAATAACAGTTTAAAAGGAACTGTATAAGAATTTGAAAAGAGAAAATGTAAAAGGATACTGGGAAATTAGGTTTCCGTAAACAGCTCTACTTAAAGAACTACTACTGACTCAATGGCTTCCATTTGTTCTGTAATTTCTACTAACTGTACATTCTACTGCTTCCCAAAGCCTGCTGTCTACTCACAACGCAGCCTAAATCCAGATTTATAATAACCAGACATTCATAGTCAGTGGAGTTCCTCAATGGTTGCAAGAATATAGGCACTGCACAATGTGGTATTAGGTCATATGGATCAGTGGGCAGGGGATAAGAGAGAAAAGGAAAGGAATCACATAAACTGATAACAGGCTTGTGGTACACTTACCGCAGCCCAGGTGTGCTTCTCCCTGCTCGTATATTGTTGATTTTTATCTTGACTCCTAAAAGGCAACTTAGTGCTGTGCATACACGTAAAATCTGTCCTCCCTGGAAAAAGAAAATGGCACTTTCAGAATCTTGAAACTTGTAGACAACACAATTACAGAGATAGGGAGGGGTAAGGCCGGCAAATAATTTAAACATAACGATGAGAATTCTAAATTAGAGGTACTGGGGGGCCAGGAATCAACATAGGTCAGCATGGATAGGGATGATGGGCGAGCTGTACTTGGTGTGGGATAGGATTCTGGCAGTGGTGTTTTAGACAAGCTGAAGTTTATGGAGGGTGGATGATGGGAGGTTGGCAAGAAAGGCATCTGAATATTTGAGTCTGGAGCTGACAAAGTAATGGATGAGGATTTCAGCTGCAGATGAGCTAAGATAGGGGCTGGGCAGAGGCAGGTGATGTTATGGAGGTGGATATAGGTGGTTTCTAATGGAGATTTTGGAGTCAGAAGGTCTGCTTGGAGTCGAATGGGATGTCGAGATTGCTAACAGTCTGGTTCAGCTAGAGACAGTGGCTGGAGAGGATAATGGAAACAGAGTTCATGGCAGGGGGTCAAAGACAATGGCTTTGGTCTTCTCAATGTTTAACTGGAAGAAACTGCAGCTCATCGAAGACTGGATGTCAGACATGCAGGCTTAAAACACAGAGGCAGCAGAGGGGTGGAGAGGTGGTGGATAGGTAGCATTGGGTGTCATCTGTGTACACATGGAAGCTGACCCCATGTCTGTGGATGATGCGGCCAAAGGGTAGCATGCATATGAAGAAGGGGATGGGGTGCAGGATAGATCCATAGGGGACTTCAGAGGTAAAGGTGAGGGCACTTGAACCCACACCCTTCTGCCTTAGAGGCGAGAGTGCTACCAACTGAACCATGGCTGATGCCTCAATATATGTGATATGTGTTAGAGACCACTGACTTCCACCCATTGTCAAGATATTCTATGCCAATGAAATGTACTGGCTATCTGTGTTTCAACAGGTTGCAAACATGCACTTGCCAGAGGTGGCACAGGTCTTTAATAGACACTGAGTGAATGATGGCATCATGAGGCATCTTGGCAGTATCCCTGTGTTTTGCATCATGCTCTGTCACCAATACCTCACACTGATTTCATCAATAATCATATTTTGGCCAAAATAACCACTCACCAAATTAGTGTGAATGCTTTCAATCACTAAATCTCTTCTTCCCTAACCACATTCCATCTAGTGCATAGTGATGTATTGCAAGATGAAAAACACTTTACCCACAACCATGGTTTTGTTAACAGTCCTTGGACAACGCTCGTGCATAAATATATGCACTGCGTTAGGAAGGCCTGTGCGTTTTGGCTTGCTTAGGTGCATACCATGGGCCACGTAGAAATTTTAAATATGCATATAATGTCTCAAGCTGCGGACAACAACAGATAGTGATCTTCTGATTTAGGATTTATCCACCAGTCATGCAACAACATTGCAAACCTCCAGGCCTCTGAAATCCAAACAGTACAGGCGAGACAATAAAATAAATATTACATTGCAAATAGAAGAGTTTATCTGGGCTCCGTCGGACAGATTGACAGAGCTTCCCGATCCACGGCCAATAGTCTCCACACCCGGGTCTGCAAGAACCAAAACCTCGAACACCTCCTGGCCAGACTGAAATCTGTGCCAGTCTGGTCAATACCAGGTTTATTCCTCGCAAACTATTTCTAGCTGTCGGACTTTATTTTAAATAAAATTCCTGCAAGGTTTTGTTATAATCTACCCACACTAAGGATGCAGAGGGAATCGGGGAACTTGACTCCAGAACAATCTGACCGAGAGCGGCCGGTCACATCAAGGCCCGAAAGCCGCGGTGTCGGCGCAACTCTAAGGCCCTGATGGCATAGGCCCGAAAGCAGACGGCAACGAGCTCAGTGTGGGCCCGGCTCCACTCAACACTCACCCCCTCCATTATCGCACCGTCAATGTCAAAGACATGTTCAGCCATTGTCGCAAGCCAAAAGAGCCGTGTCCGTCCAAAGATGCACAGCTTCAAGAGCCCTGCACCAACCCCCAGCCCGCCCCTCACATCAATCACCCGTCCAAACCCCGCCCCTCCCTCCCGGAACCACCATATAGGGTTCCCCTTGTCCTCACCTTTCACCCCACCAGCCTTCACAGTCAACGGATCATCCGCTGCCATTTCCGCCACCTCCAGCGTTATCCTACCACCAAATGCATCTTCCCCTCTCCTCCCCTTTCAGCATTCCGTTGGGACCGCTCCCTCCGCGACACCCTAGTCCACTCCTCTATCGCCCCCAACACCCCTTCCCCTTCGCCCGGCACCTTCCCCTGCAAGCACAGGAGATGCAAGACATGCCCTTATACCTCCCCACTTCCCACTGTCCAGGGCCCCAAACACTCCTTCCAGGTGAAACAGCGATTTACTTGTACTTCTTGCAATTTACTATACTGTATTCGCTGCTCACGATGTGGTCTCCTCTACATTGGGGAGACCAAACGTAGATTGGGTGACCGTTTTACGGAACACCTCCGTTCAGTCCGTAAGGGGGACCCCGAGCTTCCGGTCACCTGTGATGTGCCAAATAACTGCCTGAATCCATGAGGTTAAAGCTTAAAATTAAAGGCTTTTATTAAGAACATGGCATCAAGTTAACACAGTCATCACCGACCCAGCCCTTGGTAGAACATTCCAGAAGAGGGGCGGGGCTAGGGAGGAGCATTAGTGGTTACACCGGTGGAACATTCCAGACATTAACAAGTACAACAACAACAATACAAATGCCAGAACACAGAGTTATTTCATCACATTCACCCCCTGCTATAGATTCAGTCCGTCAGGAAGTCTGATAATCCTCTGGGAACGACGTAACTCTTGCTGAGGCTCCTCCCGGAGTACTAACTCCGGTTCATTCGAATTCCCAGAATCATCAGTATTTTCCACACTGAGGGTTTGTGTCTCTGAAGGTCCAATACCACGATTGAAAACTCTACTCTCAGAGTCGAACTCTTTTCGAGCTCCAGCAGGTGCAAGATCTTTAATAGAGACCATATCCTCTTGCCCATCCGGATATTGAATATGCGCATACTGGGGATTAGCATGGAGGAGTTGTACTTCCTCCACCAGTGGATCAGTCTTGTGGCCTCTCACATGTCTGCGCAACAACACAGGGCCCGTGGTCATCAACCATGTGGGTAACATTACTCCATTAGTAGCTTTTCTTGGAAAACTAAACATCCTTTCATGAGGGGTGGCATTCGTTGCTGTACACAAAAGAGACCTTATGGAATGCAGCACGTCTGGCAGGGCATCCTGCCAGTGAGAGGTCAGCAGCCCTCGCGACTTCAGAGACAGTACGATAGCCTTCCACACTGTCGCATTTTCTTTCTCAACCTGCCCATTACCACGAGGGTTATAGCTGGTAGTTCTACTCGTTGCAATCCCTTTTGATAGCAAAAACTGTCGCAATTCTTTGCTCATAAAGGAAGAACCCCTATCACTATGTATATAGTTAGGCATGCCAAACAAGGAAAACAGTTGGCAGATGCATTTAATTACAACAGCACTAGTCACATCCGGACAGGGGATAACAAAAGGGAACCGAGAGTACTCGTCTATAATATTAAGAAAATAGATATTACGGTCGCTTGATGGAAGGGGACCTTTAAAATCGAGACTCAAACGCTCAAATGGTCGAGTTGCTTTAATAAGATGAGCTGGCTCGGACGGCTTATAGAGGTGGGGTTTGCATTCAGCACAAACACATCTTCCCCTCCCCTCCCCTTTCAGCATTCCGTAGGGACCGCTCCCTCCGAGACACCCTAGTCCACTCCTCTATCACCCCCAACAGCCCTTCCCCTTCGCCTGGCACCTTCCCGTGCAAGCGCAGGAGATGTAACACCTACCCCTATACCTCCCCCCTTCCCACTGTCCAGGGCCCCAAACACCCCTTCCAGGTGAAACAGTGATTCACTTGTACTTCTTGCAATCTAGTATACTGTATTCGCTGCTCACGATGCGGTCTCCTCTACATTGGGGAGACCAAACGCAGATTGGGTGACCGCTTTGCGGAACACCTCCGTTCAGTCCATACGGATGACCCCCGAGCTTCCGGTCGCCTGTCATTTTAATTCACCGCTCCATTCCCACTCGGACCTCACCGTCCTTGGCCTCTTGTATTGTTCCACAGAAGCTCAACGTAAACTCGAGGAACAGCAAATCATCTTCCGATTAGGCACTTTGCAGCCTTCCGGACTCAATATCGAGTTCAATAATTTCAGATCATAACCTCGGCCTCTATTACTTTTTTCCTTTTAATTTTTTCCACCCCTTTGTTTTGGGTCCTCCTTTCCCCCCCCCCCCCCCTTTCCTTTTGTTTCTCTCTCTCACATGGCAGCTGTCCTTATCCTGCCAGTACACTTCACACCTAATCTCAGCTGCCTTTTGTCTCCACGGGCCCATTACCATCTCATCTGGCTTCTAATACCTTTTATTGTCTCCTTTTCTTCTTTTGTTCGATTGCAGCTTTGCCTTCGATCTTTTTATTTTCTTTCCAGTTTTGAAGAAGGGTTTCAACCCGAAACGTCAACTCAAATTTCTCTCCACGGATGTTGCCTGGCCTGCTGAGTTTTTCCAGCATTCTCTGTTGTTGTTTTAGGTTCTGGTCATAGTCCGGACCTCCGCAATAGAGTAGGGTAGATTGTGGGACTTAATGAAGTGGTTCATTCTGGTAACCCCAGGGTGGCAGAGTGCGCCGTGGAGACTTTGAAGCTTATCTATACCTAGACTAGCACATACTCCTCGTGACAAAGCATCCGATGGCTCATTAAATACTCCAGGCCTGTACTGAATATCATAGTCATATGTTGACAGTTATATTCGCCATCTTAAAATCTTATCATTTTTGATCTTGCCTCTCTGCTTAGTGTTGAACATAAAGGCCACGGACCGCTGGTCAGTAATGAGCATAAAACGTTGGCCAACGAGATAATGTCTCCAATACCTGACTGCTTCGATAATCGCCTGTGCCTCCTTTTCCACTGAAGAATGTTGAACTTCTGGTCCTTGCAATGTACGAGAGAAGAAAGCTACTGGTCTACCAGCTTGGTTAAGAGTTGCTGCCAACGCAAAATCAGATGCATCACTTTCCACTTGAAAAGGGATCTTCTCATCCACGGCACATACCACTGCCTTCTCAATGTCGCGTTTGATATTAAGGAAAGCCTCCTGAGCTTCCGCCGATAGCGGAAAAGACGTTGACTTAATAAGAGGTCGGACTTTATCTGAGTAGTTAGCCACCCACTGGGCATAGTACGAGAAGAATCCCAGACACCTTCTTAAAGCTATTACAGTGTGAGGTAAAGGTAATTCCTTAAGTGGGCGTAATCAGGATCTGGCCCGATTACCCCATTCTCCACAACGCAACCAAGAATACACAAATGTGTAGTATTGAAGGTACACTTGTTTTCATTGTAGGTCAGGTTTAACCTCTTTGCAGTCTCTAGGAACTTCGCGAGATTTTGATCATGCTCCCGTTGGTCGTGCCCACAGATAGTAACATTGTCCAGGTACGGGAATGTTGCTTCCAACACGTATTCATCCACCATACGATCCATCTCCGTTGGAAGATGGATACCCCATTCGTCACTCCAAAGGGCACCCTAAGGAATTGGTACAGGCACCCATTAGCTTCGAAGGCCGTATAAGGTCGGTCTTCTATTTTAATGGGGAGTTGATGGTAGGCAGACTTTAAATCAATGGTGGAGAACACGCGGTACTGAGCTATCTGGTTCACCATCTCAGAAATACGAGGCAAAGGATAGGCGTCTAATTGGGTATACAAGTTTATAGTCTGGCTATAATCGACCACAAGTCTTCTTTTCATTAGTTTTAACCACCACCTGGGCACGCCACCGGCTATTACTGTGTTCGATGATTCCCTCCCGTTGAAGCCTTTCCACTTCCTCTTTTATAAATGTTTTATCTTCTGAACTATACCGTCGACTCTTAGTCGCTATAGGTCTACAATTAGGAACAAGGTTTGCGAACAAAGAAGGCGGACTTACTTTTAAAGTAGAAAGGCCGCAGACTATGAGTGGAGGCTGAGATCCACCATACTTAAGGGTAACGCTCTCATGCTGACACTGGAAGTCCAAGCCTAAAATTAAGTTCACACACAACTGAGGTAATATGAGGAGTTTAAAGTCCTTATACTCCGTATCCTTAACGGTCAATGTGACTTTACAATATCCAGTTACCTCCGAAGTAAGGGACTTGGACGCCATCACAATTTCACTTCGAGTAGGATACACCTTCAATGAACAGGAGTTAACAAGGTTGGGGTGTATAAAACTTTCAGTACTGCCACAGTCTATCAAACACCCAGTAGGACGACCATTAATCTTGATGTCCATCATAGATTTCGACAAGGAACACGGTATGGTCTGGTCAACCGTAGCCGAGGCTAGAGTAAAACGATGGGTGGCAGCAGAGAAGACATCGGGTACAGGATTACCCTTACACACTTTACTAAAATGTCCCCGTTTCTTACATTTAAAACAGGTAGCCTCTCTGGCTGGGCATCTTTGCCTGGGGTGTTTAGATTGGGTACAGCCGCAACAATAGGATTAAGTGGAGGCTCCATTGGTGTTATGGATGCCTCCATACTTGGAACACACGAGGCTGAGAGAGACGCATGGGCTGATGCATACACTTCTAAATTCTTCTGGGCTACATCTAATGATCGAGCAGTAGCAACGACCGTTTTTAAAACTAACGAGTCGTTCTCGAGGAGTCTCTGTCTAATATAATTAGATCGGAGGCCAGATATGAAAGAATCGTGGATGGCTTCTTCCTGATACACTACGGCAGAGACAGCCTTGTAGTTGCAATCCTTAGCCAAAGCCTTAAGGTCCTGCAGGAAATCGTCCAGAGATTCCTTGGGTAATTGCCTGCGAGTAGACAAAAGATACCTGGCGTATACTTTGTTAACCGACTTAAGGTACTGGGCCTTAAGGACTGCGAGGGCCTCTTCATATGTAGTAATATCTTCAATTATCGAGTAAGTTTGATGACTTACCAAGTTGGTTAGAAGACCCAACTTGTTAACCGTCGAAGTGTTCAAAACATCGAAGCCAATGCGTAAATTTCTTCGATGCGTCTGCCGAATGGGGATCGATATCCAGACGCTCTGGTTTCAAAAATCGATCCATCTTCCAAAAGTTGTTACTTAATAAAATTGATGTGCCAAATAACTGCCTGAATCCATGAGGTTAAAGCTTAAAACTAAAGGCTTTTATTAAGTAAGAACATGGCATCAAGTTAACACAGTCATCACCGACCCAGCCCTTGGTAGAACATTCCAGAAGAGGGGCGGGGCTAGGGAGGAGCATTAGTGGTTACACCAGTGGAACATTCCAGACATTAACAAGTACAACAACAACAACAACAATACAAATGCCAGAGCACAGAGTTATTTCATCACAGCCTGTCACTTTAATTCACTGCTCCATTCCCACTCAGACCTCACCGTCCTCGGCCTCTTGCATTGTTCCACGGAAGCTCAGCGTAAGCTCGAAGAACAGCACCTCATCTTTCGATTAGGCACTTTACAGCCTTCTGGACTCAACAATTTCAGATCATAATATATATATATTTTTTATCCACACTTTTGTTCTGTTCTTCTCTCCCACAGGGCAACAGTCTTCCATTGTGTCAGCGCAATTTACACTTCATCTAGAGCCATCCTATGTTTCTTAACCTGTCCCATTACCATACCCTTTTGCCTTGACTATCTCTTAATCTCTCCTGCCTGCCAACCTATCACAGGCCTTCCCTTTTGTTCTTTCATCCCCTCCCCCATTTCCTAGCCACTACACTTGCTTAAAAATCTGTTCCATTTCCTGTTTTTTTCCAGTTCTGACAAAAGGTCATCGACCTGAAATGTTAACTCTGTTTCTCTCTTCAGAGATGCTGTCTGACCTGCTGAGTAGTTCCAGCATTTTCTGTTTTTATTTCAGATTTCCAGCATCTGCAGTATTTTCTTTTTGCCTCACATCAATCAGCCGCCCAAACCCCGCGCCTCACATTACCCGCCCAAACCCCGCCCCCACATCAAACACCCGCCAAACTCGGCCCCTCATCAGTCAACCGCCCAAACCCCGCCCCTCACATCATTCACCCGCCCAAACACAGCCCCTCACATCAATCACCTGCCCCTCACCCCAAACCCCGCCCCTCACCCCAAACCCCACCCCTCAGCCCAAACCCCATCCCTCGCACCAACCACCAGTCCGAGCCTCACATCATAGAAACATAGAAGATAGGAGCAGGAATAGACCATTCGAACCCTCGAGCCCGCTCCACCATTTAATGAGATCATGGCTGATCATCCAAATTCAGTACCCTGTCCCTGCCTTCTCCCCATATCCCTTGATCCCTTTAGCCTTAAGAAATATATCCAACTCCTTCTTGAATATATTTAATGAATTGGCCTCAACTGCCCTGTGTGGCAGAGGATTCCACAGAGTCATCACTCTCTGGGTGAAGAAATTCTTCCTCATCTCAGTCCTAAATGGCTTAGCCCTTATCCTTAGACTGTGACCCCTGGTTCTGGACTCCCCCACCATTGGGAACATCCTTCCTGCATCTAGTCTGTCTATTACTGTTAGAATTTTATAAGTTTCAATGAGATCCCCTCTCATTCTTCTAAACTGTAGCGAATATAAGCCTAATCGACCCAATCTCTCCTCATACGCCATTCCTGCCATCCCAGGTATCAGTCTGGTGAACCTTTGCTGCACTCTCCCCATGGCAAGAACATCCTTACTCAGATAACGCGCTCAAAACTGCACACAATACTCAAGGTGTGGTCTCACCAAGGCCCTGTACAACTGCAGCAAGACATCCTTGCTCCTGTACTCGAATGACAGAAATATAGAAGATAGGAGCAGGAATAGGCCATTTGGCCCCTTGAGCCTGTTCCGGCATTTAATGAGATCATGGCTGATCATCCAAATTCAGTACCCTGTCCCTGCTTTCTCCCCATATCCCTCGATCCCTTTAGCCGTAAGAAATATATCCAACTCCTTTTTGAATATATTTAATGAATTTGCCTCAACTGCCTTGTGTGGTAGAAAATTCCACAGGTTCACCACTCTCTGGGTGAAGAAATTCCTCCTCATCTCAGTCCTAAATGGCTTACCCCATATCCTTAGACTGTGACCCCTGGTTCTGGACTCCCCCGCCATCGGGAACATCCTTCCTGCATCTAGTCTGTCTAGTCCTGTTAGAATTTTATAAGTTTCAATGCGATCCCCTCTCATTCTTCTAAACTCTAGCGAATATAAGCCTAATCAACCCAATCTCTCCTCATGCGTCATTCCTACCATCCCAAGTATCAGTCTGGTGAATCTTCGCTGCACTCTCTCCATGGCAAGAACATCCTTCCTCAGATAAGGCGACCAAATTCTCTCACTATGAAGGCCAACATACCATTTGCCTTCTTAACCACCTGCTGCACCTGCATGCTTACCTTCAGTGACTGGTGCACAAGGACACCCAGGTCTTGTTGCACTTCCCCTTTTCCCAATCTATTACCGTTCAGATAATAATCTGTCTTCCTGTTTTTGCCACCGAAATGGATAACCTCACATTTATCCACATTATACGGCATCTGCCATGCATCTGCCCAATTACCCAACCTGTCCAAATCATACTGGAATTTCTCTGTATCCTCCTCACAGCACACATGCCCACCCAGCTTTGTGTCATCTGCAGACTTAGAGATATTACATCTACTTCCCTCGTCTAGATCATTTATATATATTGTGAATAGCTGGAGTCCTAGTACTGATCCCTGCGGTACCCCACAAGTCACTGCCTGCCACTCGGAAAAAGACCCGTTTATTCCAACTCTTTGCTTCCCGTTTGCCAACCAGTTCTCTATCCAAATCAGTACCTTACCCCCAATCCCATGTGCTTTAACTTTGCACGCTAATCTCTTATGCGGGACCTTATCGAAAGCCTTCTGAAAGTCCAAATACACCACATCCACTGGTTCTCCCTTATCTATTCTACCAGTTACATCCTCAAAAAATTCCAGGAGATTAGTCAAGCATGATTTACCTTTTGTAAAGCCATGTTGACTTTGTCCGATCTTGTCACTGTTTTTCAAGTGCTCTGCTATTACATCTTTTATAATGGACTCTAGCATTTTCCCCACTACCGATGTCAGGCTTACTAGTCTATAGTTCCCCGTTTTCTCTCCACCACCCTTTTTAAATAGTGGGGTTACATTAGCTATCCTCCAATCCATGGGAACTGTTCCAGAGTCTATAGAATTTTGGAAGATGATCAGCAATGCATCTACTGTTTCTAGGGCCACTTCCTTAAGTACCCTAGGATGTAGATTATCAGGCCCTGGGGATTTATCGGCCTTAAATTCAGTCAATTTCCCTAACACCATTTCCCTACAAATACTGATTTCATTCAATTCCTCCCTCTCATTAGACCCTATGGCCTAGAAATTCAGTATAGCCACTTTTGGGGCGCTAAAGTCGGGCGGCCGCTAAAGTTTGCGCCCGGCGCAAAGTCGCGCCCCCTTCGCCGATATTCAGTCGCATCGCCCCAAGAGGTTGCTGCTGCGCTAAAACAGGCGATGCGCGACTATCTTTAGGCGCTAAGCCGGCGGTGCTGAGCGATACCCCCGAGGCCGGGCGCAGCGCCGGTGCGGCGAGTTCTTGATTGATGGCAGACACTCTGGCGCCGGTCAGCTCTTAAAGGGGGAGGGTCGATTTGTTTGCCTGCCATGCCCTGCACACTGCAGCCCTCAACCTAGGCCTGACCACTTCAGCTTCACCTGCACAACGCCCAGGGCTATGGAGAAGGCCAGGGAGAGAGCGCAGCGCTTCAGCGATGGTGACCTGAGGCTGCTGGTTGGCGGAGTAGAGCGCAGGCGCCATGTTCTGTTCCCAGAAGGTGGCAAGAGGCCGCTGCCCAGCGCCTACCGGAAAGCCTGGAGGGAGGTCTCCAACAGGGTGTCTTCCAACAGCGTGGTTGCCAGGACTCCTGTGCAATGCCGGAAGAAGTGCAACGACCTCACTCGGGTTGTCAGGGTGAGTACCCTTTCCAGTGTCCTCCTCATCCTTGCATGTGCACCTCACTTTATGGGCAAAGGGACCTGAAAGCCCTAATGGCCAGCCCTCATCCAGCAGCTATGGGACTGGCATGAAAATCACTTGCACATTCAGCACTTTACACACTGTACAAGCTATTCGACCATGGGAGGCAGTGCAGACAAGATCAGGGCTTCACACTGTACTTAGAGGCCGTCCTTTCTCTTGCAGGCCAAGGTGGCGCACAACCGGCGCAACCGAACTGAGACCGGGGGAGGCCGTCCTGACCTCAAAGAGCTCTCCGACCTCGACCAGCGTGTGGAGCGCATTATGGCAGGCCGGCTGATTGGCCCCGTCGCCAGTGGAGATGCCGACCCTGTTCTGGGCACCAATGGTAAGGGCATCACCTTTTGGACCTCTCTCGTTCCACTTGCGCATGAGATCAGCATCCTTTGCCACTGTCGGACCAATGCGGTGAATGGCAGCACTCATGCCTCCCTCGCTGCTGCCCTGTCCTCACTCTAAAGCTACTCTTGTGCCTTCCTGCTTTCAGATGGTGAATCGCCAGGTGAGGAGGCGGGCCCTCAAGCTGCCACTGTCAGCGCTTTGGAATACGAGGAGGAGGAAGAGGAAGCCGGCCCATCAGTGCCACCCTCAGCCGCGCCAGCCCATGGCGATGTAGGGGACACGTCTTCCCTGGAGGGGAGCTGGGGGGAAGGGTCAGAGGAGAGTGAAGCTCCGGGGCCCAGCGGCCTGCAGCAACGCGGGAGGGGTGGGGAAGCTCGGCGGACTTCTCCCCAGAGGGTGAGTGCGGCCTCCAGTCCTGCGACGGTCAGCGCAGAGGAGGTGCACCTCCTAGAGGAAATGGCCGTCCAGGCTGAGCGCAGGCACACTGAGCTCATGGCTGCAGTGGCAAGGATGCCTGACTCCATAGAGTCTCTGTCAAGGAGTGTGCAGCAATTCGGAGCAGCACAGGCCAGGAGTCTGCAACAATTCAGTGCAGCACAGGCCAGGAGTCTGGAACAATTCAGTGCAGCAGAGGCCAGGAGTCTGCAGGACTTCGCGGCAGCACAGTCAGCTTCTAGCCAAGTGCTCAGTCGTGCCGTCCATTCACTGGCTGGTGTCATGCGGACACAGACCAGGGCCACACGGGCACTAACTGCTGCCACCCTCGCTGGATCAGCCAGGCATCGCCAGGGCACTCGCCGTGCAGCAGCAGCCCAGCAGTCTGTTCTTCAGCTGTTTGCTGCGCATGCTGCAGTGCTGGCCCGTGCGAGTGCCAATGTCTCAGGCGACCAGCGAGCACCTGCAATCTGCCAGGTTGCTACCATTCCTGCAGCCGACACTGCCACTCCGCCATTGCAGCTGCCACGAGCCGCTGGACAGACTGCTGCCGCCCAGCCAGAGTTGGAGCAGTCAGCAGCCGGCCACTCCAAGGCCAGAGCTGGTGCAGGCCGACCCCCAAGGGCATCTGCCGTCTCGCCATCTGCCCCTCAGCAGCCTTCCCCCAGCCTTGCTGCAGCCACTGGGCTCCCATTGAGGAGGAGCTGCAGGGCGGGCAGGGGCCAGGCAAGGATGCGCAAGGCATCGCCCTCGCAGGGCAAGAAGTAGAGGTATGCACAAATGCCTGGTGCTTGTTGTAAGGCCGAGACTGGTGCAGTTGTGTTTGTGTAAGGCCGAGACTGGTGTCTTTCTTTCTTTTTGTAAGGCCGAGACTGGTGTCTTTCTTTCTTTTTGTAAGGCCGAGACTGGTGTCTTTCTTTCTTTTTGTAAGGCCGAGACTGGTAGTTTTGTGTTTTTGGAGGGGGCTCCTCCACATGAGGATGTAATGTGGGAAGGGCAGAGGTTTGCAATAAATTATTGTTGTTAAATTGCAGTGTGCATGGTTTTTTTGTCAAGTCCTGGTTGCCCTGCTCGGCTGAGGGCTTGTGGAGTGGCTACATTCATCTGCTGACATTGGCACAAGCCATTCCCCGAGAGGGGGCCTAGAACCGACGTTCAATAAGCCGGCGACGGGCGGCCCTTGCACTTTGTGCCTCCCTCCTGTGCTGGTCCTGGTCCTCCTCCTCCTCCTCCTCCTCCTCCTCCTGAGGTGGTCCTCCAATCTCTGGTGGCA
Source organism: Somniosus microcephalus (assembly GCF_052327205.1). NCBI lineage: Eukaryota > Metazoa > Chordata > Chondrichthyes > Squaliformes > Somniosidae > Somniosus > Somniosus microcephalus. The sequence goes on along the minus strand of NC_140989.1, from coordinate 269,387,462 downwards.
GTGCCCGAGTCCTGCGGATAGCCAGGTTGTGCAGCATGCAGCAAACGACCACGAAATGGGAGACTCGCTCCGGCGAATACTGTAGGGCTCCACTGGAACGATCCAGACAGCGGAACCGTTGCTTCAGGACGCCGATTGTTTGTTCGATGATGTTCCTGGTCGCTTGATGGCTCTCGCTGTATCCTTCTTCAGCAGGGGTGCTGGGCGCACGGAGCGGGGTCATCAGCCAGGTACACAAAGGATAGCCTTTGTCCCCGATAAGCCATCCTCGTGGGTGAGGCTGTGCCTGGAACATGTCTGCCACAGAAGTCTGTCGCAGGATGAAGGCATCGTGGCTGCTGCCTGGAAAGCGGGCATTGACAGCTAGGATGAGCTGCCTGTGGTCACACACCAGCTGGACGTTCAGCGAATGGTAGCCCTTCCGGTTGCAGTAATCCTCGGCATTCTCCAGAGGTGCCCGCAAAGCCACATGCGTGCAGTCAATGGCGCCCTGCACCATGGGGAAGCCCGCGAATGCTGCAAAGCCCATTGCACGCTGTTGCTGCTTGGCAAGGGCCATGGAGAAGGAGATGAACTGACGTCTCCTTTTGAAAAGGGCATTGGTCACCTGGCAGATGCAGCAATGCACGGCGAACTGGGAGATGTTGGCAATGTCCCCAGTAGCGGATTGGAAGGAGCCGGTGGCATAGAATGTGAGAGCCACCGTCACCTTCACTTCCACCGACAGAGACATCCTGCTCCTCAGCTGTGGCTGCAGATCACCGCCAAGCAGCTGGCAGATCTCTGTGACCACGTCCCTTCTGAATCGCAGCCTCCGAACACACTGCTCCTCAGACATGTTGAGATAGGAGAACTGCTGGCGGTATACCCTGGGTGGGTAAGGCCTCCTTTCCCGACGCCTGTTGCCCCCTCTCCATCTAGCCAGGGCTGCCACTCTCCCACGGCGTCTGTGAGCCCTTTGGATGTAATTGAGAAAGCCAGCGTTGACACCCATTGCAGCCCCCATAATATGCTGGCAAACAATGAGATGTCAATGAAGGCAAAGACTAGTGGAAAGCTGTGGCCTGAAGCCAGAAGTACCTGTCCGAGTGTTGGGCCAAAGCAGAAAGCTATCTACCTTGGTCTCTCTCCAAAGATCCGTTTCTCAAGAAGGAGTGCTGCGAAATGGCAGCCTTTTATAGTGCAGGAGGAGTGCCCTTTAATTTGCGCCCCCCGCGCCCCACATCGGCTGAGCACCGTTCCACTCTAACAGTCGCTAGGGGCGCCAGGCGCACAATGGGGCGTCGCCACTGAAGTTCCGGTTGGGGGCGCACAAAGGGCGTTGCACGAGGAAATGACGTCATGATCTGCGCGCGCTAAAGACTTTGCGCCGCCGCTAAATCTCTAGTGAAGTTGGGGCGAGGCGCAGATCGCGCTGCGCCCGGGCGCTAGCCGCCTAGCGCCCGACATCTACTCCTCCTAAGGCACTAACGGCTGGCGCAACCAACTGAATTTCTCGGCCTATGTTCCCTGACATCTCTGGGAGGTTATTTCTGTCCTCCTTTGTGAAGACAGAACCAAAGTATGTATTTAATTGGTCTGCCATTTCTTTGTTCCCCATTATAAATTCCCCTGATTCTGACTGCAAGGGACCTACGCTTGACTTCACCAATCTGTTTCTCTTCACGTATCTATAGAAGCTTTTACAGTCAGTTTTTATGTTCCCTGCAAGCTTACTCTCATCATCTATTTTCCCCCTCTTAATTAATCCCTTTGTCCTCCTTTGCTGAATCCTAAACTGCTCCCAATCCTCAGGTTTGCTGCTTTTTCTGGCCAATTTATATGTCCTCTCTGTGCATCTTATGCTATCCCTAATTTCCCTTGTTAGCCACAGTTGAGTCACCTTTTTTGTTTTATTTTTATGCCAAACAGGGATGAACAAATTCTGTAGTTCATCCATGTGATCTTTAAATGTTTGCCATTGCCTATCCACCGTCAACCCTTCAAGTAACATTCCCCAATTCATCCTAGCCAACTCGTGCCTCATACCATCGTAGTTTCCTTTATTTAAATTCTGGACCCTAGTCTCTGAGTCAACTACTTCACTCTCCATTTTAATGAAGAATTCTATCATATTATGATTGCTCCTCCCCAAGGGGCCTCGCACAACAAGATTGCTAATTAATCCTTTCTCATTACAGAATACCCAGTCTAAGATGGCCTAATCTCTAGTTGGTTCCTCGACATATTGGTCCAGGAAACCATCCCGTATACACTCTAGGAATTCCTCCTCCACAGTATTGTTACTAATTTGGTTAGCCCAATCTATATGTAGATTAAAGTCACCGATGATAACTGCTGTGCGCTTACTGCACGTGTCTCTAAATTCCCGTTTAATGCCATCCCCAACCTCAGCATTACTGTTTGGGAGTCTGTATACAACTCCCACTAACGTTTTCTGTCCCTTGGTATTTCTCAGCTCTGCCCATACAGATTCCACATCATCAGAGCTAATATCCTTCCTTACTATTGTGTTAATCTCCTCTTTAACCAGCAATGCTACCCCACCTCCTTTTCCTTTTTGCCTGTCCTTCCTGAATATTGAATACCCCTGGATGTTGAATTCCCAGCCTTGGTCACCCCGGAGCCATGTCTCCGTAATCCCAATTATATCATATCAGTTTACATCTGTTTGCGCAGCTAATTCATCCACCTTATTACGAATGCTCCTCACATTAAGACACAAAGCTTTCAGGCTTGATCTTTTAACACTCTTAGTCCTTTTAGAATTATTATGTACACCCTTGATTTCTCTGCCTTCCACTTTTGCTTTTCTCCTTCCTGTATTTTGTTTCTATCCTTGCTTCCCTTTCCTCTGTCTCCCTGCACAGGTTCCCAACCCCCTGCCATTTTAGTTTAAACCCTCCCCAACAGCACTAGCAAACACTCCCCCTAGGACATCGGTTCCAGTCCCGCCCAGGTGCAAACCATCCAGTTTGTACTGGTCCCACCTCCCCCAGAACCGGTTCCAATGTCCCAGGAATTTGAATCCCTCCCCCTTGCACCATTCCTCTAGCCACGTATTCATCTGAAATATCCTTCTATTTCTACTCTGACTAACACATGGCACTGGTAGCAATCCCGAGATTACTACCTTTGAGGTCCTATTTTTTAATTTACCTCCTAACTCCCTATATTCAGCTTTTAGGACCTCATACCATTTTTTACCTATATCGTTGGTACCTATATGCACCACGACAACTGGCTGTTCACCCTCCCCCTCCAGAATGCCCTGCAGCCGCTCCGAGACGTCCTTAACCCTTGCACCAGGGAAGCAACATACCATCCTGGCGTCTCGTTTGTGGCTGCAGAAACGCCTATCTATTCCCCTTACAATAGAATCCCCTATCACTATAGCTCTCCCGTTCTTTTTCCTCCCGTCCTGTGCAGCGGAACCACCCATGGTGTCAGAAAGTTGGCTGCTGCTGCCTTCCTCCGATAAGCCATCACCCCCAACAATATCCAAAGCGGTATATCTGTTTGAGAGGGCGATGGCCACAGGGGACCCCTGCACTACCTGCCTGCACCTACTACTCTGCCTGGCGGTCACCCATTCCCTTCCTGCCTGTGCAGCCTTTAGCTGCGGTGTGACCAACTCACTAAACGTGCTAACCATGACGTCCTCAGCATTGTGAATGCTCCAGTATGTATCCCTTCGCAGCTCGAGCGTTGCAATGCGGTCTGCCAGTAGCTGCAGCTGGATACACTTCCCACACACATGGTTGTCAGGGACACAGGAAGTGTCCCTGATTTCCCACATAGCGCAGGAGGAGCATGCCACGTGGCCGAGCTGTGCTGCCCTGACTTACCCTTTAATTAACTTAAATTCAATTAAATCAAATCAATACCACTAATTACACTACAATTAAATGATATACTCAAGGGCCCTTGTTTACTAGCACTCCACCCTACACAACAGAGACCTTAGAAACTATAAACCACAAAATTTAAGGCCTTCTAAACTTTATAAATGATTAACCTTTAACTGTCAAACTATAGAGTAGTATAAGTACTCACCCAATCAGCTGCTTCTCTTGTCCACATCACTTTTTGAATCGTGACGTGACTCTGGAACGCCGCCGCCAGTCTGCGAGATTGGTAAGTCTCTGAGGAAAAAAGCCCGCGAAAGGGAGTTTAAATACTCACTGTGCTGCCGCTCTCCTGCTGCTCCCGACACCGGTCTCTCAATGTATTAGCATGCATAGAGGATTGGTTAACGAATAGAAAACAGAACGTAGGGATAAACGGGTAATTTTTCCGGTTGGCAGGCTGTAACTTGTGGGGTGCCATAAGGATCAGTGCTGGGGTCTCAGCTACTTACAATCTATATCAATTACTTAGATAAGGGGACCGAATATAATATTTCCAAGTTTGCTGTGAGGAGGATGCAAAGAGGCTGCAAAGGGATATAGATCAATTAAGTGACTGGGCAAGAAAGTGGCAGAGGGAGTACAATTTGGGGAAATGGGAAATTATCACACCAAGCCCCGCCTCTCACATCAAACCCCACCCCACTTTGGTAAGAAGAATGGAAAAGCAGAATTTTTTTAAAAGGTGAGAGACTATTAAATGTTGGTATTCAGAGGGATATGGGTGTCATTGTAGAAAGTTAACATGCAGATACAGCAAGCAACTGGGAAGGCAAATGGTATGTTAGTACATACTTGTCTTAAAGGGGGTACAGTGAAGCTTCACTAGGTTGATTCCTGGGATGAGAGGGTTGTCCTATGAGGAGAGATTGAGTAGAATGAGCCTATATTCTCTGGAGTTTAGAAGGATAAGAGGTGATCTCATTGAAACGTATAAAATTATTAGAGGGCTTGACAGGGTAGATGCTGAGAGGCTGTTTTCCCCGGTTGGAGAATCTAGGGGTCATAGTCTCAGGATAAGGGGTTGGCCATTTAGGACTGTGATGAGGAGAAATTTCTTCACTCAGAGTGTTGTGAATCTTTGGAATTCTCCACCGAGACTGAGATCAATAGATTTTTGGGCACTAAGGGAATCAAAGAATATGGGGATCGGGCGGGAAAGTGGAGTTGATGTAGAAGTTCAGCCATGATCTTATTGAATGGCGGAGCAGGTTCGAGGGGCCGTAAGGCCTACTCCTGCTCCTAATTCTTATGCTCTTATCTTAATCACTGGGCTGGGCCCCACCCCTTACATTAGTCACTGGCCTGGGCACCGCCCCTTACATCAATTGGTGAGCTAGGTCCTGCCCCTTACATCAATCACCGAGCTGGGTCCCGCCCCTTACAACAATCAGCGAACTGGGCCCCGCCTCTTATATCAAGCACTGACTTGGGATAAAAACAGATAATACTTGAAATACTCAGCAGGTCAGTCAGCATCTGTGGAGAGAGAAAAACAGAGTTAACATTTCAGGTTGATGACCTGTCGTCAGAACTGACCTGGGTCCCGCCCCTTATATCAATCATTGACCTGGACCCACCCTTTACATAGAGTCATAAGTCATAACGGCACAGAAGGAGGCCATTCGGCCCATTGGGTCCGTGCCCATCAATCACCTTCTCGAGCCCTGCCCTTTACATAAATCAAGGACCCAAGTTGCTCATCTGACATCAATCATCAACTCAAGCCCTGCCCCAGAATCAAGGGAATCAAGTGAAATGGAGATCGGGCAGGAAAGTGGAGTTTAGGTTGTATGGCCTACTCCTGCTCCTAATTCTTATGTTCTTTTGAACAGTATTACATAGAATGTACAGCACAGAAACAGGCCATTGGGCCCAGCTGGTCCATGCCGGTGTTTATGCTCCACACGAGCCTCCTCCCACTACTCTTCATCTAAAGGAAGGTTATGCTGGTAGGTTAGATGAAGAGGGGTGGGAGGAGGTTCGTGTGGAGCATAAACACCGGCGTGGACCAATTCAACCGAATGGCCTGGTTCCGTGCTGTACATTCCATGGAATTCTTTGTAACCCTTCCAGCATAACCTTCTATTCCTTTCTCCCTCACGTGTTTATTTAGCTTCCCCTTAAATGCATCTATGCTATTTATCTCAACTACTCCTTGTGGTAGCGAGCTCCACATTCTAACCACTCTCTGGGTAAAGAAGGTTCTCCTGAATTCCCTGTTGGATTTACTAGTGACTATCTTATATTTATGGCCTTTAGTTTTGGTCTCCCCATAAGTGGAAACAGCTTTTCTATCTCTTCCCTTTCATAATCTTAAAGACCTCTATCAGGTCACCCCTCAGCCTTCTCTTTTCAAGAGAAAAGAGACACCGCCTATTCAATCTTTCCTGATAGGTACAACCTCTCCGTTCTGATTTCATCCTTGTAAATCTTTTTTGCACCTTCTCCAGTGTCTCTATATCCTTTTTATAGAAAGAACAGGACACTGTAATGCAGAGTTTAGTACTCAGTGCTGAAGCATCCTCTCCTGTATTTCTTTCCTTGCCTCTTTCATCACACTGCGTTTGGATCCCAGGTCTCCTGTTCGGTGCACAGTGTGCTGTTGCTGGGATTCCATCCTGTTGGATGGGCACTATGTTGTTCAATGCACATTGTGCTGGTGTTGGGGTGCCGTCCTGTGGGATGCACACGGTGTGCTGGTATTGGGGTGTACACGGTGTGCTGATGTTGGGGTGCCATCCTGTGGGATGCACATGGTGTCCTGGTGTTGGGGTGCCATCCTGTGGGATGCACACAGTGTGCTGGTGTTGGGGTGAACACGGTGTGCTGGTGTTGGGATGCACGCGGTGTGCTGGTGTCGGGGTGCCATCCTGTGGGACGCACATGGTGTCCTGGTGTTGGGGTGCCATCCTGTGGGATGCACACAATGTGCTGGTGTTGGGGTGCCATCCTGTCAGATGCACACGGTGTGCTGGTGTTGGGGTGCCATCCTGTCGGATGCACATGGTGTGCTGGTGTGGGGGTGCCATCCTGTGGGATGCACATGGTGTGTTGGTGTTGGGGTGCCATCCCATCGGATGCACACGGTGTGCTGGTGTTGGGATCCACCCTGTGGGATGCACATGGTGTGCTGGTGTGGGGGAGCCATCCTCTGGGATGCACACGGTGTGCAGGTTTTAGGCTCTATCCTGTGGGATGCACACGATGTGCTGGTGTTGGGGTCCATCCTGTGGGATGCACACGGTGTGCTGGTCTCGGGGTGCCAAACTGTCGGATGCACACGGTGTACTAGTGTGGAGGTGCACACGTTGTGCTGGTGTCGGGGTGCACACGGTGTGCTGGTGTCTGGGTGTACACGGTGTGCTGGTGTCCGGGTGTACACGGTGTGCTGGTGTGCCATCCCGTCGGATGCACACGGTGTGCTGGTGTTGGGGTGCCATCCTGGGGGATGCACATGGTGTGCTGGTGTTGGGGTCCATCCTGTGGGATGCACAGTGTCCTGGTACTAGTATTGGGGTGCCATCCTGTGGGATGCACATGGTGTGCTGGTGTTGGGGTGCACACGGTGTGCTGGTGTCGGGGTGTACACAGTGTGCTGGTGTTGGGGTCCATCCTGTGGGATGCACACGGTGCGCTGGTGTCGGGGTCCATCCTGTGGGATGCACACGGTGTGCTGGTGTGGGGGTGCCATCCTGTGTGATGCACATGGTGTGCTGGTGTCAGGGTCCATCCTGTGGGATGCACACGGTGTGCTGGTGTTGGGGTGCCATCCCGTCGGACGCACACGGTGTGCTGGTGTTGGGGTCCATCCTGTTGGATGCACATGGTGTGCTGGTGTGGGGGAGCCATCCTGTGGGATGCACACGGTGTGCTGGTGTTGGGGACTATCCTGTGGGATGCACATGATGTGCTGATGTTGAGGTCCATCCTGTGGGATGCACATGGTGTGCTGGTGTTGAGGTCCATCCTGTGGGATGCACATGGTGTGCTGGTGTTGGGGTCCATCCTGTGGGATGCACACGGTGTGCTGGTGTCGGGGTGTGCACGGTGTGCTGGTGTCGGGGTGCCATCCCGCCGGATGCACATGGTGTGCTGGTGTTGGGGTCCATCCTGTGGGATGCACATGGTGTTCTGGTGTGGGGGAGACATCCTGTGGGATGCACACGGTGTGCTGGTGCTGGGGTCCATCCTGTGGGATGCACACGGTGTGCTGGTGTTGGGGTTCATCCTGTGGGATGCACACGATGTGCTGGTGTTGGGGTCCATCCTGTGGGATGCACACGGTGTGCTGGTCTCGGGGTGCCATACTGTCGGATGCACACGGTGTACTGGTGTGGAGGTGCACACGGTGTGCTGGTGTCGGGGTGTACACGGTGTGCTGGTGTTGGGGTGTACACGGTGTGCTGGTGTTGGGGTGTACACGGTGTGCTGGTGTCGGGGTGTACACGGTGTGCTGGTGTCGGGGTGCTATCCTGTGGGATGCACACGGTGTGCTGGTGTTGGGGTCCATCCTGTGGGATGCACACGGTGTGCTGGTGTTGGGGTGTACACGGTGTGCTGGTGTCGGGGTGTACACGGTGTGCTGGTGTCGGGGTGCTATCCTGTGGGATGCACACGGTGTGCTGGTGTTGGGGTCCATCCTGTGGGATGCATACGATGTGCTGGTGTTGGGTTCCATCCTGTGGGATGCACACGGTGTGCTGGTGTTGGGGTCCATCCTGTGGGATGCACACGGTGTGCTGGTGTTGGGGTCCATCCTGTGTGATGCACACGGTGTGCTGGTGTCGGGGTGTACACGGTGTGCTGGTGTCGGGGTGCCATCCCGTGGGATGCACACGGTGTGCTGGTGTCGGATGCACACGGTGTGCTGGTGCTGGTGTGCCATCCCGTCGGATGCACACGGTGTGCTGGTGTCGGATGCACACGGTGTGCTGGTGCTGGTGTGCCATCCCGTCGGATGCAAACGGTGTGCTGGTGTCGGATGCACACGGTGTGCTGGTGTTGGGGTCCATCCTGTGGGATGCACAGTGTCCTGGTACTGGTGTTAGGGTGCCATCCTGTGGGATGCACATGGTGTGCTGGTGTCGGGGTGCACACGGTGTGCTGGTGTCAGGGTGTACACAGTGTGCTGGTGTTGGTGTCCATCCTGTGGGATGCACACGGTGTGCTGGTGTCGGGGTCCATCCTGTGGGATGCACACAGTGTGCTGGTGTTGGGGTGCCATCCCGTCGGACGCACACGGTGTGCTGGTGTTGGGGGTGTGCTGGTGTGGGGGAGCCATCCTGTGGGATGCACACGATGTGCTGGTGTTGAGGTCCATCCTGTGGGATGCACATGGTGTGCTGGTGTTGGGGTCCATCCTGTCAGATGCACACGGTGTGCTGGTGTTGGGGTCCATCCTGTGGGATGCACACGGTGTGCTGGTGTCGGGGTGTACACGGTGTGCTGGTGTCGGGGTGTACACGGTGTGCTGGTGTCGGGGTGCTATCCTGTGGGATGCACACGGTGTGCTGGTGTTGGGGTCCATCCTGTGGGATGCACACGGTGTGCTGGTGTCGGGGTGCACACGGTGTGCTGGTGTCGGGGTGTACACGGTGTGCTGGTGTCGGGGTGCCATCCTGTCGGATGCACATGGTGTGCTGGTGTTGGGGTCCATCCTGTGGGATGCACACGGTGTGCTGGTGTCGGGGTCCATCCTGTGGGATGCACATGGTGTGCTGGTGTTGGGGTGCCATCGTGTGGGATGGACATGGTGTGCTGGTGCCATCCTGTGGGATGCACATGGTGTGCTGGTGTGGGGGTGCCATCCTGTGGGATGCAGATGGTGTGCTGGTGTTGGAGTCCATCCTGTGGGATGCACACGGTGTGCTGGTGCCATCCTGTGGGATGCACATGGTGTGCTGGTATTGGAGTCCATCCTGTGGGATGCACACGATGTGCTGGTGTTGGGGTCCATCCTGTGGGATGCACACGGTATGCTGGTTTTGGGGTCCATCCTGTGGGATGCACACAGTGTGCTGGTGTTGGGATCCATCCTGTGGAATGCACACGGTGTGCTGGTGTTGGGGTCCATCCTGTGGGATGCACACGGTGTGCTGGTGTCAGGGTGCCATCCCGTCGGGTGCACATGGTGTGCTGGTGCCATCCTGTGGGATGCACATGGTGTGCTGGTGTTGGGGTCCATCCAGTGGGATGCACACGATCTGCTGGTGTTGGGGTCCATCCTGTGGGATGCACACGGTGTGCTGGTGTCGGGGTGTACACGGTGTGCTGGTGTTGGGGTGCCATCCCGTCGGATGCACAAGGTATGCTGGTGTCGGATGCGCACGGTGTGCTGGTGTTGGTGTGCCATCCCGTCGGATGCACACGGTGTGCTGGTGTCGGATGCACACGGTGTGCTGGTGTTGTGGTCCATCCTGTGGGATGCACAGTGTCCTGGTGCTGGTGTTGGGGTGCCATCCTGTGGGATGCACATGGTGTGCTGGTGTTGAGGTCCATCCTGTGGGATGCACAGTGTCCTGGTGCTGGTGTGGGGGTGCCACCCTGTGGGATGGACATGGTGTGCTGGTGTGGGGGTGTACACGGTGTGCTGGTGTCATCCCGTGGGATGCACATGGTGTGCTGGTGTTGGGGTCCATCCTGTGGGATGCACACGATGTGCTGGTGTTGGCGTCCATCCTGTGGGATGCACACGGTGTGCTGGTCTCGTGGTGCCATAATGTCGGATGCACACGGTGTACTGGTGTGGAGGTGCACACGGTGTGCTGGTGTTGGGGTCCATCCTGTGGGATGCACACGGTGTGCTGGTGTTGGTGTGCCATCCTGTGGGATGCACACGGTGTGCTGGTATCGGGGTGTACACGGTGTGCTGGTGTTGGGGTGCCATCCTGTGGGATGGACATGGTGTGCTGGTGTGGGGGTGCCATCCTGTGGGATGCACACGGTGTGCTTGTGTCGGGGTGCACACGGTGTGCTGGTGTCGGGGTGTACACGGTGTGCTGGTGTCGGGGTGTACACGGTGTGCTGGTGTCGGGGTGCCATCCCGTTGGATGCACATGGTGTGCTGGTGTCGGGGTGCCATCCCGTTGGATGCACATGGTGTGCTGGTGTTGGGGTGCCATCCTGTGGGATGGACATGGTGTGCTGGTGTGGGGGTGCCATCCTGTGGGATGCACACGGTTTACTGGTGTGCTGGTGCCATCCCATGGGATGCACATGGTGTGCTGGTGCCATCCCGTGGGATGCGCACGGTGTGCTGGTGTCGGGGTCCATCCTGTGGGATGCACACGGTGTGCTGGTGTCGGGGTGCCATCCTGTGGGATGCACACGGTGTGCTGGTGTCGGGGTCCATTCTGTGGGATGCACACGGTGTGCTGGTGTCGGGGTGCCTTGCCCTTTCAGTGGACCAGCTGCGCGCGGGGAACCCAGGCTTGCGGTACAGTCGCTGTCCTTACGTGCTGCGCGCTGAGGTCAGGTCCGGGTAAAATGGCGGCGGTACGGGCTCTGCGGGCAGCGCTGCGGGGCGAGGGGCTGAGGTTGCGGCTGGGCAACGGGAGGACGCCGCTCCGACAGGTACTGGCTGGCGGATGTCATTTCGATCGGAGGAGGACAGACGTTCGGTGTGGGGGGTTCGGGGATTCGTGCAGGCCCAGCCTGGGGTTGGTGATGGTCGAGCATTTCCTCCGCCCTCCGAGCGTCCGTTGCTGCTCTGAGGGGCGCACAGTTTTCCCGGCTGGGCAAATGCGATCTCTGTCCTGGCTTGTACTTGTGTGACTTTCTCTCCCGCTGCTTGGAGCTGCCCCAATGCCTGGGCCTAGGCCTGGAGCTGTCCCTCTTTTGGTAGGACCAATAAATAATCAAATAAACTGTAACTAATAGAACATTACTTAAACGTTAATAAATCAAATTAGAATTTGGTTATCCAAATTAATTATGCACTCCAGTCCCCGCGGCGGGCCTGGAGCTGTCAGCTCTCAGTAGCTGATTCCGTTTGTCCATAAACTAATTCGGCAGAAGAGACCCGAATCAGTCAGCGCTTCTGATTAGAGAGCTTATGCTGCAAACCCTTAATTAATGTTGAATAGAATTATTAAAGCTTTAAATTGCAAACTGACCTATTTATGCTGTACGATGTGACACTCTCTTCATTACATTACTTACCTATTTACTGGCGATACTCCGCTGTGAATTCATTTGAACAAACTGTACAGTGTTATCTGTTGTGAAATACTCTCCAGTTAACTATTGGGCTGCATTTTTCCCTTGTGTGCAATTGCATCTATTTTTCATACGCTGTATGTGCAAAGTTACTCTGTTCCCTTGCATACACCTCCCCCTCCCGTGTATTATGATTGGACTGTCTGTGCACAATATGTGTCAAAAGTGAAGAAGGGTGGAAGGACCAATGAAAGATGGGGCGGAGAAAGTGTTAATGAGATGAGGAGGTAGTGCTGACCGAATCTGTAGGTGAATCTTTGGAAAATCAATCTTGTCTGCCAAAGAGGTCAGGTTGTGTAGCAGCAAGCTGGAGTGAAAGAGCTATGGAGTGACATGGACAAAGTAATTTCAATATTAGATATCAGAAGAAAACTTGTCAGTCTTTCTGGCTTGAGGCCACATGAGGTGGTTCAAGGTACCAGGAACAATTAATGCTGGTGGACACCGCAACCCAGTTTCAGGCTTTTACTGAGGTGGCTGGGACAGTAATTGGCTGAAAGGGCACACAATGTAAGTTAACTCATCCAGCAAATTTATTTGTTTTATAATTAATTTCAGATACTGAGCTGAGTCAAACCTTTGGAAATTGTGTGCTATTCAACCACACGCAACATAATACATGCAGTAGTCGCCCTTCCCTCCCCCATTAACTAACCACATTTCAGTATTTGCACTGCAGTATGTGTGATAACACCGTGGAACAGGGGACTGTTTAATAACATATTGAAGGGCAACTCACTGGTGCAGGGTCATGATTTGAGCTCCTACAAATCCTGACTAATTAATGTATCATTTCCATATTGTAAATATTGATGCAGATAAATTGATTATCAAAACACTAAGTCAGATCATTCAAAAGTGCTAAAACCACAATTTGCTTTCAAATGTATTATGTCCTTGTATTGGAATCTGAGAAAGAAATGTCCATTTCCACTTAGTAAGATCTGTATTCACATGTAAGTAATGTTAGATTAAGAACATGTAACTCTTTGAACAATATAAATAGTAATTGGCAGCTTCACAGTGGGCCATACGCAGCTAAGAACTAAGCTCTGTACATCACCACATGTCCCAGTGTAAAAGTAAGGTGTTTGCTCATCTGGATGCTGAAGTTGATGACCAAGGTTGTCTACTTCTCAGAGAAGGATACATCCTGTAGCTTTATACAAAATCTGCTCTGGGAGATGTCTTGGATTTCAGTATTATAGAAGGAGCTGAATGGAGTACTCTTGGCATTCGTCAAATTTCCCTTATTCTCGTGTGTCCATTAGAAAAGTGTCAGCTGGATTGGTTTGAAAGAGTGCAATAGTAGAACCAGGGCAAAGAACAGGCATGAGGCAGAGCGAATAGTGGATCCCTGAAATCCCACAGAGGTCTGCTGTGATTCACTGTGAATTGCTAAGCAATAATTTTAAATATCCAGCCATGGCTGATGGTGGCTTAAAAACAGTCGAGTCCTCCAGCATTTTTTTAAATTGAGGTTCAGTCGGACATTTTGTCGCCATATTGCATAAAATGTCACAGCTGCTGTGGTCTGTTGATCCTCGCTGGATGTGATCTTAGAAATGCCTAACCCTGTGGCATTTGGAGAGACATTTCATCGTCTTGTAATTTTGATAATTGAATACAACATAATTGAAGCATTTATCAAAATGTGTACACATTCACTGCATTAAAATCCACATTCTTCACTGTCTCCTATTTGAACACATCTTTCCCAGGACCTGAAGTCTGCAGACTCTTTACTTCCCTCAGTCTTCCCTTCCTCTTAGGATGTACAGGGTTTTAAAATCCAAGCTTGGCTTTGCCTAATCGCTGTTAGATTTGCTTTGTTTCTCTCTCATTTCTTCCAGACTGGTGTCCTGCACTGTGAGCCTTGGTTCTTCACCAAGGTTTCTCAGTAATAAGAAACTCAAAAAATATTCTGGATTATGCTTTATCTTTCTCCCTGAGTTTGCACCTTTACAAAATAAATCTCACCCTTATTTCTTGTGCTGTTTGCTTTTCCAGACCCTCCACTTTATACCTGATTTTTCAAACCGGGTTCTATTGGCACATAAAACAAAAGCAAAGTACTGCAGCTGCTGGAAATCTGAAACAAAAACAGAAAATGCTGGAAACACTCAGCAGGTCAGGCAGCATCTGAGGAGAGAGAAACAGAGTTAATGTTTCTGGCTGATGACTTTTCATCACAACTGGAAGATATCAGTAATACCAGTTTTTTAAATAAGTGCAGAGCCAAGGAAAAGGGATGGGGGGTGGCGGGGGGAGGTGAAGGAAGGAACGAACAAAGGGGAATATCTGTGATAGGGTGGAGGGCAGGAGTGATTAAATGACAAAAGGGATGATGGTGCAAGGCAAAAGGGACATAATTAGCACATAATTTGTCACGGGGCGAGCAGAATGGCGGGTTTCACCTTCAGTGAATTTGTGAAATCCAATAGTTGTCCATGTATAGTATCTATGGATATGAAATTAGTACAGAGAAAATCGAATGCACCACAAAGGATTATTTGCACATACTGGAAAAATACAGTTGGCCGCACAAATACTACCTCTCTATTGCACACAAGGGGAAAATGGAGCCTTGCGGAATGTAGAAATTCCGTTGCAGCTTTCTGTCATGGTGTATGTTGTCAGAATGTTTCTGTTTTCATATGGCAAAGTAAAACGGGAGAATAGTCCGAGAGCACTTTTAGTTGTTGTGTACTTTAAAAACATAACATTTTAAAAAAATTGAAAACATGTTTTTGTCACTTACCGAAATCTGTCTCTGTTGTACAGTGAGTGGTTGGGTCAACGATAGCAAGGCTCTCGAACATGTGATGCTTGTTAACCCACCCAGCATGGAAGTAGTACTAGATCCTTGCAAGAAAGTAACAAACTTCTGTACCTTTTACTGGCTAACTTCAACCTCTGCTCAGCAGTTTGAATCAGGTGTTGCTCTTGTGGTGAAATATAGCTTGTGCTGTCTGGGCAAAGCTACATAAGATATATATAAGAACTAGGAACAGGAGTAGGCCATATGGCCCCTCGAGCCTGCACCGCCATTCAATAAAACCATGACCGATCTTCGACCTCAACTCCACTTTCCTGCCCAATCTCCATAGCTGTACCAATAGTGCTAGTGAAAGGGCTTCACTACTGCTATAGGTAATAGCTACACCTCCTAATAACTTCTGTCACCTAGTGACAGAAAACAGAAGGAATGTTATGAATGATGGCACCGCCACTGGATAGCTGGGGCGCGCATGCTCATGTGTGAGGCACATTGGGTGGGATATGGATTAAAGACAGGCGTACTGGGGAGGAGAAATTAGCGACAGCCATAGACCACGTGGAAGAGAAATTGAAGTGGAAAATAATTGAGACAACATTTGTCCATTATTATAATAATTTTCTTAAAATTTTAATCGTAGGCTTAAGTAGCTTCCTGATGCAACTACATTTGAATATATGAAAAACCCAGATCCGTGCAGTATATCTTGGTTGGAATTCATTACCGATAGAGTGCTGAGTTGGCAACTTTTTACTTAATTTGCAGTAAAATTCTATGGTAACAGTAAATGAGACTCATGGAGAAAATGCTGTTTTTCAGTAAGTTACAGATCAGTATTATGTAGGTGCTACAAGGACAGTAGGTGCGCAAAATTGAAGCATTTCCCACTGATGGTGGAGTATGGGGCACACTTTCTGAGCTGTTGGGGCAGTGTACAAGGAACTTTACTCTGCCTCATCCATACTCTCAGCTGGGAGTGTTCAATACTGACAGTGATTGCAAAAATGTTGCATTTTCAGCATGGATATTTCTCACTCATGAGCATAGAAATTCTCAGAAATAACCAGATATGATGATCCAGTGTTCACTAGTGAACTCTAGTACTTTCAGGTGTATCATTTTTGACTTGCAATTGTAACATTTCTGAATTTCCCCATTCCCAACCCAAAAAGAACTTTGATTCTTGTAACTCTAAACCTGCCACTGCGATCTGCATTGTTATATCTGTTAACTGTCTCTGTCTCTCTGCCAGGTACGTGTGCACCATTATAGATGTTGTAGTAATGTCCATTTTGTGAAGCCAGAATACCCTGCATTTAACAAGTCATCTCTTCGAATCAGCGCGCAGTTGAGATTTTTCAGAACCTCTGCTGGTAACTAAGATATGTTCTAGTTTCTCGTTGAACTTGTTGTTCAATCAAATTACTTGGGTCAAATGTTGACCTGACTTTTTATTTTTACAGCTGTTAATGGCCAGGTTGTTCAGTTTAAACTTTCTGATATTGGAGAAGGGATCACAGAAGTCCATGTGAAGGAATGGTGAGTTGGTTCCTAATTGCGATTCAGGTATTGGTTTTGTGTTGTAGAATTGCTGTGTCCCAGACAACAAATCTTTCATACAGAAAGCTGGATCTGTTTTTTTTTATTACTGTCTGGGGCATGTTTTATAATGAGAGAACCCCTTGCATATCTCTTCCTTTATCTTGGGTTTTGTGTAGCAAAACGGCAAAGATCACGGTTTAATATGGCCCCATGTAATCTGGTGAAATGATCATAAATTTTGTTTGGAAGAGTTGGATTTATATAACGTCTTATCACATCTCTCAAACATCTTGAAGTGCCTCACATACAATGAATTACTTTGATGTTATATGGACAAACATGGTGACCATTTTGCACACAGCAAACTCCCACAAACAGCAATGATATGAATAGCTAAATTGTTTTTAAAGAAAGACTTGCATTTATACAGCATCTTTCACGACCTCAGGACGTCCCAAAGTGCTTTACAACCAATGAAGTACTTTTGAAGTGTAGTTGCTGTAATGTTTTTGGTGTTGGTTGAGGGAAACATGCTGGATCAGATACCAGAACACCTCACTTCTGTTTTCCAAATAGTACCATGCAATTTTTAATGTCTTGGTTTACCACCTCATCCAAAAGGTGATATCTCTGACGGTACAGCATTCCTTCAGTGCTGCATTAGTATCAGCTTAGATTATGTGTTGGTCAAGAAGTGGATCTTCAGTCACAACCTTTTGACTTGGAATGCTACCAACTTAAGCCAAGCTGACAATTTGGAGTAACTACTTGAAATTATCCTGTTGCATATAAAACTACCTATGAATGTTGTAATACCATTCACATACTTTATATGTGCAGACAACAGCTATTTTTTCTGGGAGTCTCTTCTGGCACCTCTCACATTCCTGGACAGGATATAAGAAAAAGCTTGACATCTATGGATCCTACTTGCTCTTCTTCTTTGCATCCCCACTGTTTTTGAAAGCAAGACAGGTATAGAACCCCACTCTAGCTCGTTCTTTTTCAAGAGCTCTATACTGCGGCACTATTCACCACCTCTTCTTTCCTTCCACAATCTTGAGAGTTTTAAGATCCAAGCTTTGTGTTCCTGATCACTAATTCCTGATTTATATCAACTTCTCTTACTGTTTTCAACTTTGATGTCCTGCATTATGGGCTTTAGCCCTTCACCCTGGTTTCTCAGTTTAAAAAAAAAACGCTTGTCTAGATCTTTCCTCAGTAATGCAGATATTTGGTTACATGTAGAATTCAAAGGCAGTATTATATATACAATTTCTGCAGAACTGAAAGCAGGATTTTTAACATTCCTTAAAATATCTTGGCCAGCTTCCTAATTCATAAGTAAAAATGTTGTGGTGTCAAGGTTTCTAGTGGTCAACATTATTCAATGTCACCTGTGCAAAGTGTGGTTTTCTATTAAGGATCAGATTTCCTCTATTTTAATTAAGGTCCCTTTTTTTCCTGGTCTCCTTGTGCTATGTAATCCATGACCTAGAGAAAGCTACAGTGACTGTCCATCTAATTCTTGATTTTCTCATCTGTAACAAGGCATAGCTAGTGCTCCCTGGTGTGCCAGGGAAATTGTGGGCACAAACCCAATCCACCATTTTGTGGCAGAGCCTATTGTGCCATTGCAAAAAGAAAAAAGAAAGACTTGCATTTATATAGCACCTTTCACGACCACCGGACATCCCGAAGTGCTTTATATCCAATGATGAAGCACTGTTGTAATGTAGGAAACGCGGCAGTCAATTTGCGCACAGCAAGCTTCCACAAACAGCAATATGATAATGACCAGATAATCTGTTTTTGTTATGTTGATTGAGGGATAAATATTGGCTAGGACACTGAGGATAACTCTCCTGCTCTTCTTCGAAGTAGTGTCTTGGGTCCACCTGAGAGAGCAGGCAGGGCCTCGGTTTAACATCTCATCCGAAAGATGGCACCTCCGACAGTCTAGATTTTTGTGTTCAAGTCTCATGTCAAGGCCAATAATTCACAGACCAATTTAAAAAAAAAAAAAAACTCTATTGTGCACACTATCCAATCTATTTAATCTTCTGACAATTGACTGCAAAGTTCCTCCTTGGCCCAAATGCAAATCAAGCAAAAATCCAGACCACCTACTTAAGCTTAAGTTAATCTTTATCGTAAACCAGTTGCCTTCCTTGGTATGATACATCCATAATCTCAGTGTTCAGAAACCATCATATCCAAACAGCATTTGATCATTTTTATCTTTCATTATCTTTATACCCTTCAGTCCTATTACTAACCAAATTTTTGTCTGTTCTCTTTTAAAAGTGCAAGTGGAACTTCTGTGGTATTGCTTCTAGCTAGTTTGGGATCTGGAGCATGGCTGTGATGTTTAGCTGCTAACTCGGTTTGTCCCTTTTAAGGCCATTGCTCTAAATAGGCACATTCAGGTAATTTTAGCTGGTTATAAACTGCTGATGTCATTCACAGGGCACTTGCAACTGCTTGTAAATTTTAGGCAGCAGTTCAATAGCTTTTTAAAAAGTTGTTTTGCATTTGTAACCAAGTGTGACAGACATATACTGTACTAGATGCAAGAGTTGTGGCTGGCAGTCAGCTCCACAGATCCAATCTACTGTGGCCAGTAAGATGCATCCAATTGAGTGCCTCAATGTGACTGCTGCTTTAAATAGCTAAATTAAAAATCTTCAATTGAATTAAGGTTATAAGAATGTAACAATAGACTCTTTCAACACCTTCAAAATGGATATATGTTGGTATTGATTTGGGTATCACTGTAATAGGTCACTAGGTGGTGCTATAAGCCGCTAACGAATGACAATTAGAGCATTGCAAACATTTTGCACCATCTTGATTGTTGAAATATAACCAGCGCTTTCCACCTTTGGATGATTCTAGATTTAGTATGCAGCAGACTTAATTAATAATGTGGCAGGCGTTCATTCTCCCTCTCCTGAAGGCACTGATTGTAGTTAGGTGTAGCTCCACAGGCGTCCTGCTATATCCTGGTACCTCGCTCAAAGGCCTTGTCCCCCCTCAGCCTTCTCTGCTCAAAGGAAAACAACCCCAGCCTGTCCAGTCTCTCTTCATAGTTGAAGCACTCCATCCCAGGTGACATCCTGGTGAATCTCCTCTGCATCCTTCCTATAATGTGGCGACCAGAACTGCACACAGTATTCCAGCTGTGACCTAACTAGCGTTTTGTACAGCTCCATCATAACTTCCCTGCTCTTGCCTTCATTAGCCGAGGCATAGAATACAAGTATCCCATATGCCTTTTTAACCACCTTATCTCCCTGTCCTGCTGCCTTCAGGGATCTATGTACATGCACACCAAGGTCCCTCTGATCCTCTGTCCTTCCTAGGGTCCTACCATTCATTGTGTATTCCCTTGCCTTGCATTTTGGGAGGACTAACATCACCTCACACTTTTCAGGGTTAAATTCCATTTGCCACTGTTCTGCCCATCTAACCAACCCATCTATATCGTCCTGTAGCCAGAGGCTTCCCTCCTTGCTATTTACCACTCCACCAATTTTCGTGCCATCTGCGAACTTACTGATCATACCTCCTACATTCATGTCTACATCATTAATGTACACTACAAACAGCAAAGGTCCCAGCACCGATCCCTGCGGTACACCACTGGACACAGGCTTCCAGTCACAAAATCAACCTTCCACCATCACCCTCTGCCTCCTGCCACTAAGCCAATTTTGGATCCAATGTGCCAAATTGCCCTGGACCCCATGGGCTCTTACCTTCTTGACTAGTCTCCCATGTGGGACTTTGTCAAAAACCTTACTGAAGTCCATTTAGACTACATCAACTGCACTACCCTCATCCACACACCTAGTCACCCCCTCAAAATTCAATCAAATTGGTTAGACATGATCTCCCCCTGACAAAGCCATGCTGACTATCCCTGCCTCTCCAAGTGGAGGCTAATTCTGTCCCTCAGAATTTTTTCCAATAATTTCCCTACCACTGATGTTCGGCTCACTGGCCTGTAATTCCCTGGTTTATCCCTACTACCCTTCTTGAACAATGGGACTATGTTAGCTGTCCTCCAGTCCTCTGGCACCTCCCCTGTGGCCAGAGAGGTTCTGAAAATTTGTGTCCGAGCCCCTGCAATCTCCTCCTTTGCCTCACATAGTAGCCTGGGATACATCCTTAGGTAAGGAGACCAAAATTGTACACAGTACTCTAGCTCTGGTCTCACCAAGGCCTTATATAATTGGAGTAAGACTTCTTTACTCCTGTACTCAGTTGCAGGAGGTTGCAAAGCTAGCGGGCAAGACTGCAGGAGATACTTGTAAACAACGACAGTAAATTCAATATGTTGGGTGATGGGAAGGCAATGCAGTTTGGCAAGGATGTGTGGAAGCCAAATGGGATTTAGTGCAGGATAGGGCTTGGGAGTGGAGTTTTAGATGAATTAAGGGTTTATGTGAAGTGGGATGAGATCATGGAGGTACAGCAAAGTGTGCGGCATATCTGTGGCATAACTCCACAATGCTACTAATCTATGAAGGATTGAAAAGTGAGTATGATGGTAAATGTGCTTTTACAGATTAAAATACAGCTTGAAACGAACACCAAGGAGTGACAGTGATAACCAAATGGTGATGCAGGAGTTAATCGTGACACAAACCAATCTCAAGTGGATGTTTTGTGGTTTTGCTCACAGTAAGTCAGAACATGCAGATAAGTTACAGGAAGTAAATGTTACCAACAGTACCAGTGAATTATGGCGATTGAATAAGTCAGTGCTATTTTATTTCATTCTGCTTTGGGGCTTAAATTCTGCTATTGTATTACTTGTGTGGAAAGTGTAAAGCAGTGGCTTTGATTATTCTTGTATTTGTAAATGTTTTCTTGCATTCATAAATAAGTGACTTTTATTTTCTTTAGGTTCCTTTACCTATGTATTTAATCTTTATCCTTTTTTTAAAGCAAGATGGTATACAAGATGTACTCGGTTGGAGATAGGTACCTGATGTTTAGGGAATCGTGAGGTTTAGAAGCACAAGGTGGGGGGGGGGGGGTGGCGGGGCGGGCGCATTGCAGTCCCAGGCTTTGATACCTTTTGGGAAATGGTCCTGCGATTTGGAGGCACCCTGGGGTGCAGATGCTAGGGATTGGCAGCATGGGGAGGGGGGGCTGTGGTTGACAGCACTGGAGGGGGAGCCTCAGCTTGGTGAGGTGGAATGTAGAGTTTGGCTCACTCGTGGATCCCTGGGTACAGTCAGCATTTGTGGCGGGGTCTTGGGTCTGGCAGCACTGGTTTGTAACTTTCCTAATAGATCTTTACGAACATTGAATTAACTGTTTTGTGATTGGTTTCTGTAATCATGGATAGATAAATACATTGCACAGTTGTTTAAAAAGATTCCACTCTGTTTCTGCCTCTTTGGAATGGTAAATAAGCTCACGGCTACCTGTTCCTGGGACTAGGGACAGGGTCACTGGCAAGGCTTGGAAGCTAAGCAGAGCCAGGCCTGGTTAGTATCTGGAGGGGTGACCATCAGGGAAGACCAGGTGCAGAAGGTCACGGAAGGAGCCCCGAGGAGGGGCGGTTGGTGAGAAGGTCACGGAAGGAGCCCCGGGAGGGGCGGCTGGTGAGCCAGCCCGGGCGTTGGGCTGAAGATTGTCGGACAGGAGGAATGGTGGAAATGGAATGGCGGCGCGCACAGACGCAGCGGCTTTGCTTCTCCCAGGATGGTGCTATTTACGTTTAATGTTAATGTTATTTGTACTGGACTCATGGGAGCTTGCAAGATCACATTTCGTTGTTCATGTACTTGTGCATTGTACAATGACAAAGTTGAATTATATTATTATTAATAACATTTTGTTTTGTTGTCAACTAGCAGAATTTAGCCAGCAAATTTTGCACATTTTAGGAGGGGGCTGGGCTCACAACCAGAGCCCACTGTAAATGGCCAACTTTCCTGCCAATCTTAAAATCTTCTGGTTAGTGAAAATTCAGTGTACTTCCATAGAAATGGTGAGGCATTCTAAGGTGCCTGTGTGTGATTGGAAGGAAGGTTTCTCTGTGGAGTGTGTAAGAGTGGAGTGGCCCTTATGGTACTGGGATATTGGTAATGCGTGAATGAAGATTACCTGCCCTCACTCATGGTCAGGAGATGCTACATGGTTGGGGGGGGGGGGTGAATTAACGGGAAGTGGGGAAGAAATGCACTGCAGATTATGTTCATTTTAACCTAACGTGTTAAATGTAGACAAGGTGCTTTGTCTGGAGTAAGTACCAGCCTATGCAAAATTACAACTGCTTTTTAAAAGATAAATCCGTGGTTGATCAGACTCGCCTACTAGCTCTGATGGGCACAGTTGGTTAAGTTGCAGTGTGAACTGCACTTCATTGGCTGTGAAGTGTTTTGGGATATCTATGACAGGTACTATATGAATGCAAGTTTGTTCATTCTTTACAGGCTAGTGAAGGTTGAGATTGATGCATTTTCTTTGAGCTCCTTTTTTCTCCCTTTTCCACCAATTTCCCCCCTCATTCTTTCTAAAGGCTTTGACACTTTGCTGGGGTATATGCTTCCATGGGCATGGTCATAGAAACATAGAAGATAGGAGCAGGAGTAGGCCATTCGACCCCTCGAGCGTGCTCTGCCATTCAATGAGATCATGGCTGATCATCCAAATTCAGTACCCTGTCCCTGCCTTCTCCCCATATCCCTTGATCCCTTTAGCCTTAAGAAATATATCTAACTCCTTCTTGAACATATTTAATGAATTGGCCTCAACTGCCTTCTGTGGTAGAGAATTCCACAGGATCACCACTCTTTTGGGTGAAGAAATTGCTCCTCATCTCAGTCCTAAATGGCTTACCCCTTATCCTTAGACTGTGACCCCTGGTTCTGGACTCCCCGGCCATCGGGAACATCCTTCCTGCATCAAGTCTGTCTAGTCCTGTTAGAATTTTATGAGTTTCAATGAGATCCCCTCTCATTCTTCTAAACTCCAGCGAGTATAAGCCCAATCTCTCCTCATATGTCATTCCTGCCATCCCAGGTATCAGTCTGATGAATCTTCACTGCACTCCCTCCATGGCAAGAACACCCTTCCTCAGATAAGGTGACCAAAACTACACACAATACTCAAGGTGTGGTCTCACCAAGGCCCTGTACAACTGCAGCAAGACATCCTTGTTCCTGTAATCGAACCCTCTCGCTACGAAGGCCAACATACCATTTGCCTTCTTAACCGCCTGCTGCACCTGCATGCTTACCTTCAGCGACTGGTGCACAAGGACACCCAGGTCTCGTTGCACTTCCCCTTCTCCCAATCTATTGCCGTTCAAATAATAATCTGCCTTCCTGTTTTTGCCACCAAAGTGGATAACCTCGTATTTATCCACATTATCATGCATCTGCCCAATCACCCAACCTGTCCAAATCACATTGGAGTTTCTCGGCATTCTCCTCACAGCACACACGCCCACCCAGCTTTGTGTCGTCTGCAAACTTGGAGATATTACATTTAGTGCCCTCGTCTAGATTATTAATATATATTGTGAGTAGCTGGAGTCCTAGGACTGATCCCTGCGGTACCCCACTAGTCACTGCCCACCACTCGGAAAAAGACCCGTTTATTCCAACTCTTTGCTTCCTGTCTGCCAACCAGTTCTCTATCCAAGTCAGCACCTTGCCCCCAATCCCATGTGTCTTAACTTTACACGCTAATGTCTTATGTGCGACCTTATCGAAAGCCTTCTGAAAGTCCAAATACACCACATCCACTGGTTCTCCCTTATCTATTTTACCAGTTACATCCTCAAAAAATTCCAGTAGATTAGTCAAGCACAATTTACCTTTTGTAAACCCATGTTGACTTTGTCCGATCCTGTCACTATTTTCCAAGTCCTCTGCTATTACATCTTTTATAATGGATTCTAGCATTTTCCCTACTACCGATGTCAGGCTTACTGGTCTATAAGTCCCCGTTTTCTCTCTACCACCTTTTTTGAATAGTGGGGTAACATTAGCTACCCTTCAATCCATGGGAACTATTCCAGAGTCTATAGAATTTTGGAAGATGACCAGCAATGCATCTACTATTTCTAGGGTCACTTCCTTAAGTACCTAGGATGTAGATTATCAGGCCCTGGGGATTTATCGGCCTTCAATCCCGTCAATTCCCTAACACCATTTCCCTACAAATACTGATTTCTTTAAGCTCCTCCCTCTCATTAGACCCTATGTTCCCCGACATCTCTGGGAGGTTATTTGTGTCCTCCTTTGTGAAGACAGAACCAAAGTATGTATTTAATTGGTTAGCCATTTCTTTGTTCCCCATTATAAATTCCCCTGATTCTGACTGCAAGGGACCTATGCTTGACTTCACCAATCCTTTTCTCTTCACATATCTATAGAAGCTTTTACAGTCAGTTTTTATGTTCCCTGCAAGCTTACTCTCAGACTCTATTTTCCCCCTCTTAATTAATCCCTTTGTCCTCCTTTGTTGAATCCTAAACTGCTCCCAATCCTCAGGTTTGCTGCTTTTTCTGGCCAATTTATATGTCCTCTCCTTGGATCTTATGCTATCCCTAATTTCCCTTGTTAGCCATGGTTGATTCACCTTTTTTGTTGTATTTTTATGTCAAACAGGGATGAACAAATTCTGTAGTTCATCCATGCGATCTTTAAATGTTTGCCATTGCCTATCCACCGTCAACCCTTTGAGTAACATTCCCCAATCAATCCTACCCAACTCGCGCCTCATACCATCGTAGTTTCCTTCCTTTATTTAAATTCAGGACCCTAGTCTCTGAGTCAACTACTTCACACTCCATCTTAATGAAGAATTCGGTTATATTATGATCGCTCTGCCCCAAGGGGCCTCGCACAACAACATTGCTAATTAATCCTTTCTCATTACATAATACCCAGTCTAAGATGGCCTGATCTCTAGTTGGTTCCTCGACATACTGGTCCAGGAAACCATCCTGTATACACTCCAGGAAGTCCTCCTCCACAGTATCGTTACTAGTTTGGTTAGCCCAATCTTTCTGTAGATTAAAATCGCCCATGATAACTGCTGTGCCCTTATTGACACGTCTCTAGTTTCCCGTTTAATGCCATCCCCAACCTCTGCATTACTGTTTGGGGGTCTATACAACTCCCACTAACGTTTTCTGTCCCTTGGTATTTCTCAGTTCTACCCATCCAGATTCTACATCATCAGAGCTAATGTCCTTCCTTACAATTGTGTTAATCTCCTCTTTAACCAGCAATGCTACCCCACCTCCTTTTCCTTTTTGCCTGTCTTTCCTGAATATTGATTGGGATGTTGAGTTCCCAGCCCTGGTCACCCTGGAGCCATGTTTCTGTAATCCCAATCATATCATATCCGTTTACATCTATTTGCGCAGCTAATTCATCCACCTTATTATGAATGCTCCTCACATTAAGACACAAAGCCTTCAGGCTTGTTTTTTTAACACTCTTAGACCTTTTAGTATTATTATTTACTGTGGCCATGTTTGATTTAAACCCTTGATTACTCTGACTGCCACTTTTGCTTTTCTCCTTTCTGTCTTTTGCTTCTATCCTTGTTTTCCTTTCCTCTGTCTCCCTGCACGGGTTCCCAACCCCCTGCCATTTTAGTTTAAACCCTCCCCCACAGCACTAGCAAACACTCCCCCTAGGAACTTGGTCCCAGTCCTGCCCAGGTGCAAACCGTCCATTTTATACTGGTCCCACCTCCTAAAAATGCAAGTTGTTACAATTTGTCCTTTTGGGGGGGGTGGTGGGGGAACGGGACGGACTACATTTTTATTCATTTTAGCAAGTCATGTTCAATAACTTGCTCAAATTACCACTTTATGTGAGCCCAGATATTGCATGTTAGCAGATTATTTCTGGCAAGATGATCAGAGCCAAATCCTGTTTTGTCTTCACACAGAGTCCTCACTTTTGCACTTCTAACAAGGATCACTGGACACTAATCAGAAATGGAAACACTACATTTTTCTTTCCGTAACACTAGTACTGTGGCCACTTGCAGTGTCCTTATTGCTTCAGCGAACTCAACGCAGAGCAGGGTGGAACCTGGGACCTTGCTGGTCTGTTGAGGGACCTTCCAAATTTATCAATTCTACATATTTAGAGTTAGTGTTTTGTACTAATGTAATATGTGGACTTTTTGAAGCTGTTTTTCCTTGAAGCACCTTGTAATGTTTTTCTACTATAAAGGTGCTATAAAAATGCAAGTTGTTATAACTTGTCCTGGGGGGCGGGGGGGTGGGAACGGAACGGAACAGACTACATTTTTATTCTCTAACTGTTCTCCGAAAGTCCTTTTTGTTCTTGAAATGCTCTATGAAGATCTCCATGTTATACTTGTATTCCAGTATTTTGTAGTTAATGCTTATTTCAGAAATGTAAGATTTTTTTTTTTCCATTTCTACAGGTACGTAAAGGTAGGAGACACAGTGTCACAGTTTGACAGCATCTGTGAAGTTCAGAGTGACAAAGCATCAGTTACAATAACCAGCCGATATGATGGTGTGGTTCGAAAAATTTATTACAGCGTGGATGACACTGCTTATGTGGGCAAACCACTGGTTGATATAGAAACAGAAGCTGTAAGAGGTACATCAAACTTGGGTACTGAGAGGTGGGGATAGGGTTTGGTCACCACTGAGCATTTGTGTAAAAATGTCCCATTTCAATAGAATGTGCATGTAATCTGCATTTTGGAAGGATGAATGAGGAGAGGCAATATAAACAAAATGGTACAATTTTAAAGGGGGAGCAGGAAGAGAGAGATCGGGGGTTCACATACACAAATCTTGGAAGGTGGCTGGACAAGTTGAGACGGCTGTTAAAAAAACATATGGAATCCTTGGCTTTATAAATAGAGACATAGGGCAGGATTTTCATTGGGCCGTGGAGGCGGGATTGGAGGCGTGTGGGGGGTTAAAATCGCGAAATCGGGGGGCACGAACCCATTCCGCCCCCAACCCGCCTCCATGCCAGTTTCAAAGGAGGCGGATACCCGACCTGTGCTGGGAGCCGCCTCCCCGAGGCGGGAAGGAGATTAGTGCCAATTAACTGCCTGTTAACAGGTCGTTTTTAGCCTAATCCCTATTTTTATTCCTGAAGTGTGGGATTCCCGACGGCTCCAAACCATGTCAAGTTAGCGAGGCGGACCGTCGGGCTGAAGGGCTTGGAGGGTTCGAGATGTCCGGTGTTCAGGTGAGTGATGGGTGCATGAGTGCAGAGGTAAGTGTGTTTGGTGTGTGTGAAGTGTTTAAAGAAGTATAATTACCTTTACAGCCTTCCTTCCTTCAGGCCTCGGGAGTCCCTCATCTCACCGGCACAGAAAGCAGAATGGCTGCGAGCTGTCAAAAGATGCAGCATTCAGCTTTCTGTTCAGGAGAGATCTCTAAATCAGCCTGAGAGGAAGAAATTAACTTAGTGTACAGATTCAGTGTTTGACAGCTTCAAGGAGCTGTCAAACGCTGATATTTCATCTGTCAAAAGCTCTTGACAGATGAAATGTCAATCTGTGACATCACCTGTTGCCGGCTGGCCCTTAATTGGCCTGCTGAGCCCGCTGGGCGGGCTCAACAAGGTCAATCAAGTGAAAATCGAGTGGGTTGGCCACAACTCGATGGAGGCGGGACTACAACCCCAAAAGTTGTCCTGCCTCCTACACGCCTCCAGTATCAAAATCCAGCCCATAGAATGTAAAAGCAAGGAATTTATGCTAGACCTTTATAAACCACTGGTAAGGCCTCAGCTTGAGTATTGTGTCCAATTCTGGGCACCACACTTTAGTAAGGATATCAAACCCTTGGAGAGGCTGCAGAGGAGATTTACCAGAATGATACCAGGGATGGAAACCTCAATTATGTGGCGAGACTAGAATATACTTGCTTTAGAGGGAGTGCAATGAAGGTTCACTGGACTGATTCCTGGGATGAGGGGATTGTCCTATGAGGAGAGATGAGTAGACTTGGCCTATGTTCCCCAGAGTTTAGAAAAATGAGAGGTGATCTCATTGAAACATGCAAAATTCTTATGGGGCTTGACAGGGTAGATACTGGGATGATGTTTCCCCTGACTGGGGAGTCTAGAATTAGGGGTCACAGTCTCAGAATAATGGGTCGGCCATTTAGGACTGAGATGAGGAGAAATTTCTTCAATCAAAAGGGTTGTGAATCTTTAGAATTCTCTACCCCAGAGGGCTCAGTCGTTGAGTATATTCAAGATAGAGACCGATAGACTTTTGGATACTCGGGGAATCAAGGGATATGGGGATAGGGCGGGAAAGTGGTGTTGAGGTAGAAGATCAGATATGATCTTCTTGAATGGCGGAGCAGGCTCGAAGGACCGAATGGCCTAATCCAATTACTTGTGTACTGGAGAAACTGGGATTGTTCTCCTTTGAGCAGAGAAGGTTAAGGGTAGATTTAATAGAGGTGCTGAAAATTATGAGGAGTTTTGATAGGACAAATGAAGAGAAACTGTTTCCATTGGCAGGAGAGTCGGTAACCAGAGGACATAGATTTAAGGTAATTGGCAAAAGAACCAGGGGGAGTGATGAGAACATTTTTTTACATTGCGAGTTGTTATGATCGGGAATGCACTGCCTGAAAGGGTGGTTGGAAGCAGATTCAGTAGTTACTTTCAAAAGGGAATTGGATAAATACTTGAGGTATTGGAGGACTATCACCAACTATGGAACTGTAATCCAGCAAGGATTAGAAAGTTAAATTTGAGAGGCGGGGGGGGACCCAGCTAGACACAAGTTCTGCTCTTTAAGACATCTCGTTTCCCCCTCCTCAAATTGATCCCAACACTCAGAACTGTATGCTTTGATCCACCCTTTGTGTACTGTCAGTAGTGGTGTGGGTAGGCCTTATCCTGCCATCTGTGTTCACCTTGGAGGAGGGGGAAATACAGTTTCTCCCTCTATTGGCTGCAGCACATCCCCTCCGCTGAGGAATGCAGCTGAAGATTTGGCTTGGATTGATGGCTCCATGTCTAGAATACGTTTAGGGGGCAGTAAAGGTCTTCAGAAACTGAGACTGCTTAAACAATCCTTTAAATTGGATTATTTGTCTGTAAAGATACCGTATCATAGCGACCAATGCTCAGGCTCGGCAGGAGAGTTGGAACAAGGATCCGAGAAGCAGAGATTGTAACCACTGTTACAGCTGTTCCACTGAAGGTTTTTGAGACAAAGAACCTTTCTTTAGTGGTTGTATTAAGCTGTGCCATGGCAGTGTTTCTGCAGTATACCCATTACAGGCGATCTTGATCTTCTGTTATGTGCAAATCTCACTCACCCACCAGAACAATAACTGTTATTGTGGTTGTTGCCAGATCAATTGGACTGTGCTGTTAATTTGTAAAACTGCTTTTGCAGGATATTATGTTAAGTACTGTAGCCATACTCATACATTATTCAAGAGTGGAAGGAGAAGTTAGTTGAAGTTTAATGAGGCTCCATTATATCCAGTGCTTTGGTGTTTTGCTGCTTGTACTGGTGCCTGCAACAAAATTTGTTTGACTGGTAGCCCAGAGAGCCTTTGATATTCTAACACTCATCTTCCTTTTATTTTTGTGTGCAGTTATAACAAAATTATGTAATCCACCATTTCATGCCATGGTGAATATAGTTTTGATGAAAATAGAAGATTAAAATGCACAGTGAGGCTTTGCATGTTAATTTTAGGATTTTGTTTATACAAATTTGCACTACCAGTAGTGGGGAGTAGAACAGGTTTTTTTACTTTTATCTCCAAGTGTCTAGATCAGGCACTCCCAGGCCAACTGCAGCATGGTGTATATGTAGGGTAAAGCTCCCTTTACACTACTCCAGCAAGTAATCTCAGTTAGATGGAGCACACATAGGTGTAGAGCAAATCTCCCACTACACTGCCCCTTTAAGCACTTTCAGCTCGGGTGCAAAGAGTTAGTTGAAGAATAAAAGCTCTCTTTCCTTCTGCCCCAACAATGGATCCTGTCTCCAACCTCAGCATCCTGTAACCGAACTGCAGCAATGTGATTTTTACCATATGGGGTACCACTCAGCTGCTGTTCAGAGTAAAATTGCAAAATTAAAGTCCATATGTTTCAACTTGTAGGCAGTTCTGTGCTGGGGGCATCCATTTCAATCATGGGTGGATTTGGACCCAAGTCCAGAGGTGAAAGTATAGTTTGTAACCTACTGCACCACACAGGCATCATACAAACTTGCAAAATCTTAATTTATTATGGTTGTGGTTGTGAATTTGCAATTAGTTTTTATTCATGTTTTCCTGTCACTAAAAGTTTTGCCATATGTTTTGAAACCATTTCTTTCAAATGCATTTTGTATTTCAATATCTGCACAGACATCTGTACAAATATACAGACTAGGGTTATGTAGGAGGAATCAGTACATGAAATCGGTCAAAACCCTAAACTGAATGATCGAATGGTTTAACAGCAGCTAATATGGTTGTCTCCCCTGTGCTTCTGTCCCAGCTGTTGTCCCGGAGCAGGATGTTGTCGAAGCTCCTGCGGTGTTGAACGAGGAACACACGCACCAGGAGATAAAAGGGCAGAAAATACTGGCAACGCCAGCTGTACGCAGACTCGCCATGGAGAACAATGTAGGTTTTGAGACATTCTCTTGATGGGTTGGCCCCTGTTTGTCTAACCTCTTATTATCAGCCACTAAAGGGCTGATTCACATCTGTTGCTGCAATAAAATGACACATTTGTTTTGAAAGGTTTTCCAGTTTCTAGGAAACCACAAAAAGAGTTTTTGATTTAATGTTGTATATTAAGCGTACAATGTTATTTGCCGTCAGTGCTCCTCTGTTGTAAAAGAAAAATGACCCTGCAGAAATACATTAGCTTAATGCAAATGTTGCCATGGATGCTGAAAGATTTTAAATGGTTCAATGTCAGTGTTTGAGAAGATACTGCACATAGAACAGATCCAAACAATAGTGTTCAGGTTCTTACTCAAATGGTCCAGTTTATCTGATTTTTGTATGAAGAGTTTTTGTACTGTAATCAAGGTGATTTACAGGTTGTCATTGTTCACATACAGTTCTCGTTGCCACTAAATCTCCTGACTTCGTTCAGATTCCATTGAGTAGTGACAGATTCTTGGTGTTGCATTGTAATTTCAAATGCACTTTAGCGGCCTGTGAATTGCTGCTCAGCCTAGCTTCATTAGAGCAGTAACAAAAACACAAAATGCTGGAAATACACAACAGGTCGGTCACAATCTGTAAAGGGCATGATATTGCAGCTGTGTACTCTTCAGTTCTGATGAAGGGTACATACCCTAAATGTCATAACCTGTCTTCTCTCTTTACAGATGCTGACTGATCTGTGTGTTTAGTGTTTTCTGTTTTTATTTTGAGATTTCCAGCTCTTGCAATTTTTTCTTTTCCCATTACAGCAGTTGCTGGTGATGCAACCATCTCAAGGTTTTTCATTTCTAAGTTATCTTTGGACTTGTACAGATCAGATTTTTTTGTTTTAGGAATGGTATAATTTTTGGCAGATCTTTTTATTTAATACCATGATAATCTGTTAAAGATTCATATTGAATCATTTGTTTTTGTATTAATAGGCTTCATAAAATTGCATTATGGCTTTTTTAAAGTAATAAACTTAATTAGATTTCTCCACTTCTGTTAACCTGCCCACCACATTTTATGACTTTAGCCAAGAGGGTAGAACAGTTCTTGTCACAGACTAGATCTTCCTTCCAATGGCAGTTATTGGTGATGACCAATGGTAAGAGTTGGGTTTTTGTACGGGAAATCTTACTCCTGTTTCTCTTCCAACCTTTTCCTCTCAAAGAAAGTGTTTCATTTAGTGGCCCATCCAGGGACAGAATGTAACCATTCAGAGACTAGGGGCTCGATTTTCAGTGTGCCGTGGAGTCGGGATTGGAGGCGTGCGGTGGATTAAATTCCCGAAATCGGGGGTCCCGACTCCATCCCGCCCCCAACCCGCCTCCATGCCAGTTTCAAAGGAGGCGGGTACCCGCCTCGCACTGGGACCCGCCTACCCGAGGTGGGAAGGGATTAGTGCCAATTAACTGCCTGTTAACAGGCAGTTTTTAGCTTAATCCCTATTTTGAAGCTTTAACTGTGGGATTCCCAACGGCTCCAAACCACGGCAGGTTGGAGGAGTCGGGCCGTCGGGTTGAAGGGCTTGGAGGGGTCGAGATGTCGGTGTTCAGGTGAGTGATGTGTGCATGATTGCAAAGGTAAGTGTGTTTGGTGTGTCTAAAGTGATTAAATAAGTTTTACATACCTTTTCTTACCTTTTCAGCCTTCCTTCCTTTAGGTTCAGGGAGTCCCTCATCTCACCAGCACAGAAAGCAGAATGGCTGCGATCTGTCAAAAGTGACAGCCTGCAGCTTTCTGTGCAGGAGAGATTTCTAACTGAGTCTGTGGAGAAGGACTCATGTTAGAAATAAGACACTCGGTGTTTGACAGCTTCAAACAGCTGTGAAATGCTGATATTTCATCTGTCAAAACGTCTTGACAGATGAAATTTCAGTCTGTGACGTCACCTGTTACCGGGTGGCCCTTAATTGGCCTGCTGAGCCCGCTGGGCGGGCTCAACAAGGTCAATCAAGTTAAAATCGCGTGGATTGGCTGCATCTCGATGGAGGTGGGGCTACAACCCCGAAAGTTGTAGTCCCGCCTCCAACCCGACTTCTGAATGAAAATCCAGCCCTAGGAGTTTGAATGGTGAGCAATTTTGGCATTCAGATTTAGTCTTGTTGCATGGGAGTACGACACTGTAGACCTATTTATATAATAAAGATCTTGCGTATGGTGTACACTTGCATCCAAGAAGCTTGAGTGGCAGCCTGCTCTTAGGCCACTATCATTGTTGCTCTGCCAATTGCCAGGAGATGCATGGAAATAGCCCAGTAGAGTTTTCTCATGTAATTTTTCCTTTACACTTCAGGAGTTGAGATTGCGGCATGGGTCAAGGGGGGCGGCGGGGAGAGTCAAACTTGTGTCCCCCCTCTCTGTGACAGCAACTGCTAGAGCACCACTGACCAGCTAGTAACTTTGTAATCTAACTATTTTATATAGCTTAATCGCAAATATCTAACGTAGTATGTTCTTTATACAGATCAAACTAAGTGAGGTGTTGGGAACTGGAAAAGATGAACGAATCCTCAAAGAGGATATACTGAACTACTTGGCTAAGCAAACTGGGGCCATTTTACCACCGTCACCTGAGATAAGTCCACCTCCACCAGAACCAGCTCTATCCAAGCCTCAAGGGGCACCTCCTGTTCCTAAACCAATAACTCCAATAATAGCGTTTACCGGAAAAGATAGAACTGAACCAGTTAAAGGTAACGTGTTTGTGAATGTTCCAAATTCGGCATCAAGTTTAATTGTGATTTAAAAGTGAAAGGTCTGGATTGGCGCAGTGGCATTAAGGGAATCAAGGGATATAGGGGTAGTGCAGGAAAGTGGAGTTGAGGTAGAAGATCAGCCATGATCTTATTGAATGGCAGAGCAGGCTCAAAAGGCCAAATGGCCTACTCCTGCTCTATTTCTTCTGTATGTTCTTAATACATTGGAATACCAACTCACTTTGCCACAAAATGGGTAAGTACCCACAATTTCATGTATGGGGATTTCCTGATCTCAACACTGCTAATACTGGAAGCAGTGCTTGAGATTTGGTGTGTGCTCCTCCTACCCACCACCACCCCCCCCCCCCCCCCCCCCCCCAACCATTACTTCTGAAAGAAAAGACTGAAGGTAATCCACCCCAAGCTGCTGTGACAAGTTTTTAAGCAGCCAGTTCCAGAGCCATGGGATGTTCTCTCTGCAGAGTAGTAAGTGGGAATGGGGAAATCAGAAAAGGGAAGGGCAGAAACAACATACAGGAAACTTTGTGCTATCCGGCACCCATGGGACCGAGCTACTGCCGTTTTTTTTAAAAGCTCCAGATAGACCAGCGTCAATGTTATCAGATAGGAGCTTTTCATCGCAGTATCTGACCACAAACACTGTTGCTCAGCAACAGCTTGTAAACACTCGGCCCGTGGCTTGGAAGCATCTCTGAAGCTGTTGCTAAGATACAGAGACGCTTTCTAGAGCCTGCCGTGTCTGACCACAAACACTGTTGCTCAGCAACAGCTTGTAAACACTCGGCCCAGTAGCTTGGAAGCGTCTCTGAAGCTGTTGCTAAGCGACAAAGACGCTTTCCAGAGCCTGCCTGTGAAAAGAATGCTAGGAGAAAAAAAAACACCTAACCAAAACGGCTGCTGATTTCTGCCGTTAGATCAAAGTTGCCGGACATTCAACTTCCGGATAGCACAAAGTTTCCTGTATTTAAAAGATTCTGTTTAACTGCAGCCAACACTCAGTGTAAAGCCATCTTCACATACGCACCAGTTACATTAGCAAAGCTTTAACATACAAAAAATGAAAAATTGATGGAATTATCTCCTTTTTAAATATTCTGCATTCAAAAATTTACAAAACAGAATAGCCAGTAAACAGCTTGAATGTTTTTTGACCACAGGGGTCCAGAAGGCTATGGTAAAGACCATGTCTGTTGCACTGAAAATTCCTCATTTTGGCTACTGCGATGAAGTGGATTTAACTCGCCTTGTGAAGCTACGGAAAGAGCTGAAAGCTGTTAATGAAGATCGAGGGATCAAACTCTCTTTCATGCCCTTCTTTCTGAAGGTGGGAAAAATAAAAATAACTCCGTTTTGACTTAATCAAAACTTAAACTTGCATTTAACACTTGTTCAAAAATGCCATATAAATTGAGTGATGCACTGTCTTTGTACTCACAGTCCTGAGTTTTAATCCACTGTGGGACAATTTAATGAAAGTCTTCTGTCTTAGCAACTGCTAAATGACACATGATGCCCATAGTTTGACAGAGATGGGACTTGATATTTTTCTTCTGATTGCTTTGTATTTGTCCTCTTTTGTTTTTGTTTCTCTGTTTTTGTTATCTAAAGGCTTTTAATCCATCCATCAACAAGAGTTGGTGCTCCTACCTATGTTTTGATAGCTGTATATCTATATATGCCTGAGGCGTTGCCTAAGGTCTGTTGATGAATAGAATTTCTTAAATATGCAAAATGGTTCAGAGAATGAATTCAGAAATTCCCTCCACCTCATAACCAGTACCTGCAAAAACATTTTAATAGTAAAATTGAATGGGAAATGCTTCCACAGCAATTTATTATGGTAAATGTTGACAGAAAACCATGATCAACATATCATTTCGCTAGCATGAGCAATTCCATGGGAGATCTAGTGTATAGTGACAAATTTCAAATTTTACTCTTTAACCATGTTAGAAGTGACAGTTATTAATGTTTGTGTTATCTGCATTGAAATATTTTAGTTGAACTATTTGAAATTATTATGGAATAGACCCAGTGATAGCTGGATTGGGGCAGCTGAGTTTATTTTTTAGGCCTTTAATAAAAGAAAATTAAAATGTGAGGTGTAGTCTTGTGAAGTACAAAACATTTAATTTATCTTCAGTAAATCAAAAGCTGACTTGTAAAATGAAAGGAAAAAAATGCGTTAAATTCTGTGTGCTTGATTCCAATAGGCAGCATCTTTGGGTTTGCTACAACATCCGATCCTAAATGCTTCATTGGATGAGAACTGCCAGATGATAACTTATAAGGTAATGATATAACTGCAGCACATGAAGCTTAAAAAATGAATGTTGAGTGCAATAGATTTCTTTTGTGGGTAACCTAAATATACAGTAATTAAGAAACCTTTAAATAGTTTCAATGATTACTGGATATAAATGATTGCTATTACATCTATATCTGAGTTGGATTAATGTGACATGATCTAGTACAGAAAAAAAAATAATGTATTTAAAGAAACTGGAATTTCTTCCCAACAAGAACTGCTGAATTAAATTCCAGACTCAGCTCTGTATGTCCTTTTTCTATAGGTTCTGTTAAAATTGCTGCCTTGTTACGCAAGGGAACAGTTACTCGTAAATGTAGAAGAGCAATGGGGAACAAGGTTCAAAGCTGTATCTGGACAACTTCTCCTGTATTCAGACATGCAGTATTCACAGAGAAGGACACATTGTGATTCTAATTTTTGAATCAGATAACATGTCCCTTAAATAATTAATCTAACCAAGCCCTGCTGATGTGTTTTTTTTAAGTTAATGATTAAACAAGAGTTCAGAAATAGTTTTGTATCCATAGCTACTCTGTTTGACTTTTGCTTAATGGTCTGCTGCTACTACCTGACCCTCTGTACATCTATGAGAATTAATGTGTATGCAGGTATCTTGAAATCTAATTAGAAGGATGCAGCTAGTTACATTCAACGAGTGTTAAAGACGGAATGTTACATAGTTTAAAATGTGTGTGTTTAACATTCTTGTCAAGTACTGTGTAATGTGAATAGGCTTACACTAAGTACTTTTCTTTGTTTGACTTTTTGACTACTCATTTTTATTATGGCAGTGCTCTGCTTATCTATGTCACTATCTCCACAGGCTGAGGGGGAGTCTAGTTCATGTGTACACATACTGCTTGGGAAGAGCAAAACTGCTTTTTTTTCATTAATATAGGACTCAGAGCAGTGTCAATAAAATCTGCCTCCATTAATCTGAAATTAACTTTCTCCAACTAGTACCCAAAGAGACCGGCAACCAACACTTTAATGTTGAGGACCAAAACTGAATTTAAAATTTTGCATAAACTTTTTTGACAATCGACAACTTTCTGGATAGAGCTGCTTGCTGAGTCCTAGGGATGAAGTGATGCGAGAGTACATGTGGGTTCTGTCTGCTTGTGGCATTCTGCCAGAGTGCATCATAATTGCTGCAGTTTATTGATGTCACACAGTCACTGATTGTGTCTGTTACTGCAGAATGGTCTGAGTGTCAGACCGGGGTTTCAGTGCCCTGCAGTGATGATTAGGGCTCTTTTGCCCTTGCTTTCTGTAAGTAGACCACCCTCCTTACAGTCTGATGTTTGAATCTACTCGCCTTATGCCTTAGTAGCTTGTGTGGAGCTAGGAATTAACAATGATTCAACTTGTGGTACCTCTGCTGTGCTAATTTAATATCATGCTACTCTCACTTATTTTTGGGTAAGTGGAAATATAACACAAACCAGAGATTAAATTGGCTAAAATGAGAAATCAAATGTATATACAAAATCGGATGGGATTTAGACTCCGATTAGAGTACAATGCTGTACCAAGGGAGTGCTGCACTGTTGGAAGTACCTTCTTTCAGATATGACGTTAACCCAAATGGACATAAAATCCCATGCCATTTTTCAAAGAAGAGAAAGGGAGTTCTCCTGTTGTCCTGGCCAACATTTATCCCTCAACACCATCAAAAATATGTTATCTGATCATTTATATTACTGCAGTTTGTGGGACTCTGCTGTGCATAAATTGACTGCCGTGTTTCCACATATTACAGCAGTGATGACATTTCAAAAATAATTCAATGGCTGTGAAGTGATTTGGGATGTCATGAGGTTGTGAAAGGTGGTATATAAATGCAAGTTCTTTTTTGCTTACAAGACCACTATAATTTGTAAACACGACGCAGAAGAATTTTCAGCAGCTCTTCTCCAGCAGTTGGATTGATGTCTCTGAATAAAACTGCATTTTTAAAAATTCATTCAAGGAATGTGGGTGTCGCTGGCAAGGCCTGCATTTATTGCTGTCCCTAATTGCCCTTGAGAAGGTAGCGGTGAGCCGCCGCCTTGAACCACTGTAGTCTGTTTGGTGAAGGTACTCCCACAGTGCTGTTAGGGAGGGAGTTCCAGGATTTTGACCCAGCGACAATGAAGGAACAGCGATATATTTCCAAATCAGGATGATGTGTGACTTGGAGATGGTGGTGTTCCCGTGCGCCTGCTGCCCTTGTCCTTCTAGGTGGTAGTGGTCGCGGGTTTGGGAGGTGCTGTCTAAGAAGTCTTGGCGAGTTGCTGTCGTGCATCTTGTAGACACTGCCGACACAGTGCGCCAGTGGTGGAGGGAGTGAATGTTTAAGGTGGTGGATGGGGTGCCAATCAAGTGGACTGCTTTGTCCTGGATGGTGTCGAGCTTCTTGAGTGTTGTTGGAGCTGCACCCAGCCAGGCAAGTGGGGAGTATTCCATCACATTCCTGACTCGTGCCTTGTCGATGGTGGGAAAGGCTTAGGGAGTCAGGAGGTGAATGACAATGAGGCGGACTTCTCGTGACCCTTCTTAACATTGCCTCAAGCCTTATCCCTCAGATAGGGAATGACACATGGTGTATGTAAGCCAAAGTACTCTTATGTGTAGGAAAATTCTTTAGAATCCAGTGAGAACTGCAGAATAGCAGCTAGACTCTACTTTTATCCACTTAATTTCTTTGAAGCATGAAGCAATTTCTTTGAAGAAGAAAAACAGGCAGATTTTAAAGCTATGAGAAAAGAAAACTGCTATGGAATAACACTTTGACCAGGTAACCGAGATTTACCCGCTTCCCCATTGAAGCTGACGTTGCACAATGATAAACTCCATATAAACAATTCCTGTTAATTCAATGGCTAGGACCAATTTAGAGTCTCATTCCAGTATGCTTGCAAAACACAACACCTGATATTAAAATGTAAATCTAATTCACAAGAACAAAGGTACCAAAGCATCTTTGAATGGAACGGAAGAATAGTTACCTTTTTGAACCCTTGCTTAGGAAGGATACTGCTGGTATATTTTTCATAATTTTAGTTAATTTTTAAAGCAAATCTGAGGCAGCACATGCAACAACAAAATAATGCCGACAGTAGATTCAGACTAGAACATGGTGTACTGCTCACAAAAATTGTCTTTTTAAAGAACAAGGCTGTTTGCTGTGTAATAATACTGCTGTACGTGTTTAAGTATTGAATTTCGTTTGCTGTCCTGTAACAGATGCACTATTGTAGTTGAGCAAGAATTCAGTGTTATGTAGGTTTCCCAGTGGAAAAGCAAAGCTGGGAAAAGCAAATGTTAATCCATTACGCTTAAATCTTTTGGGAAGGAGGAGTTTTTATGATACACTAGAACAGCCTGTGCTCCTTAAGTACAGCTAATCTGTAAACTCAAACAAGCGTGATTCTAGCACAACATTTACAGTGCTTCTGGAAAGTTCATTGCTTCTTATAAAACTTTTTGCCGAAATTGTGTATTTTTGAGAACTGTTACTCTGCTATTGGATATTGTTGAGGGGGATGGCTTATCGGGGGAAGTCAGCAGCAACCAACTTCCTGGCACCATGGGTGGTTCTGCTGCACAGGACAGGAGGAAAAAGAGCGGGAGAGCTATAGTGATGGGGGATTCTATTGTAAGGGGAATAGATAGGCGTTTCTGCGGCCGCAAACGAGACTCCAGGATGGTATGTTGCCTCCCTGGTGCAAGGGTCAAGGATGTCTCGGAGCGGCTGCAGGGCATTCTGGAGGGGGAGGGTTAACAGCCATTTGTCATGGTGCATATAGGTACCAACGATATAGGTAAAAAATGGGATGAGGTCCTAAAAGCTGAATATAGGGAGTTAGCAGGTAAATTATAAATTGGACCTCAAAGGTAGTAATCTCAGGATTGCTACCAGTGCTAGTCAGAGTAGAAATAGGATATTTCAGATGAATACGTGGCTAGAAGAATGGTGCAAGGGGGAGGGATTCAAATTCCTGGGACATTGGAACCGTTTCTGGGGGAGGTGGGACCAGTACAAACTGGACGGTTTGCACCTGGGCAGGACTGGGACCGATGTCCTAGGGGGAGTGTTTGCTGGTGCTGTGGGGGAGGGTTTAAACTAAACTGGCAGGGGGTTGGGAACCTGTGCAGGGAGACAGAGGAAAGGGAAGCAAGGACAGGAAGGAGAAAAGCAAAAGTGGAAGTCAAGAGAAATCAAGGGTGTAAATCAAACATGGCCACAGTAAACAATAATTCTAAACGGTCTAAGAGTGTTAAAAAAAAAAAAGCCTGAAGGCTTTGTGTCTTAATGCGAGGAGCATTCGTAATAAGGTGGATGAATTAGCTGTGCAAATAGATGTAAACGGATATGATATAATTGGGATTACGGAGACATGGCTCCAGGGTGACCAAGGCTGGGAATTCAACATCCAGGGGTATTCAATATTCAGGAAGGACCGGCAAAAAGGAAAAGGCGGTGGGGTAGCATTGCTGGTTAAAGAGGAGATTAACACAATAGTAAGGAAGGATATTAGCTCTGATGATGTGGAATCTGTATGGGTAGAGCTGACAAATACCGAGGGGCAGAAAACGTTAGTGGGAGTTGTATACAGACCCCCAAACAGTAATGCTGAGGTTGGGGATGGCATTAAACAGGAATTTAGAGATGCGTGCAATAAGGGCACAGCAGTTATCATGGGTGACTTTAATCTACATATAGACTGGTATAACCATATTAGTAACAATACTGTGGAAGAGGAATTCCTACAGTGTATATGGGATGGTTTCTTGGAATAGTATGTCGAGGAACCAACTAGAGATCAGGCCATCTTAGACTGGGTATTATGTAATAAGAAAGGATTAATTAGCAATCTTGTTGTGCGAGGCCCCTTGGGGAGGAGCGATCATAATATAATAGAATTCTTCATTTAAGATGGAGAGTGAAGTAGTTGATTCAGAGACTTGGGTACTGAATTTAAATAAAGGAAAGTACGATGGTATGAGGTGCGAGTTGGCTAGGATGGATTGGGGACTGTTACTTAAAGGGTTGACGGTGAATAGGCAATGTCAAACATTTAAAGATTGCATGGATGAACTACAGAATTTGTTCATCCCTGTTTGGCATAAAAATAAAACAAAAAAGGTGACTCAACATTGGCTAACAAGGGAAATTAGGGATAGCATAAGATCCAAGGGAGAACATATAAATTGGCCAGGAAAAGCAGCAAACCTGAGCATTGGGAGCAGTTTAGGATTCAGCAAAGGAGGACAAAGAGATTAATTAAGAGGGGGAAAATAGAGTATGAGAGTAAGCTTGCAGGGAAAACAAAAACTGAATGTAAAAGACCAATTAAATATATACTTTGGTTCTGTCTTCACAAAGGAGGACACAAATAAACGCCCAGAGATGTCGGGGAACATAGGGTCTAATGAGAGGGAGGAAATGAATGAAATCAGTATTTGTAGGGAAATGGTGTTAGGGAAATTGACAGGATTGAAGGCCGATAAATCCCCAGGGCCTGATAATCTACATCCTAGGGTACTTAAGGAAGTGGCCCTAGAAATAGTAGATGCATTGCTGGTCATCTTCCAAAATTCTATAGACTCTGCAACAGTTCCCTGGATTGGAGAGTAGCTAAAGTAACCCCACTATTTAAAAAAGGTGGTAGAGAAAAAACAGGGAATTATAGACCGGTAAGCCTGACATCGGTAGTGGGGAAAATGCTAGAGTCCATTATAAAAGACTAGCTGAAGTGCCCGGCGGTGCCGAGGGTCTTTTGAGGGCATGTTGTTGTTGGAAGAGAGAGAGCGACTGGGGGGGGGGGAAGAGAGAGAGCGACTGGGGGGGGGAAGAGAGAGAGCGACTTCGGGGGGGAAGAGAGAGAGCGACTTCGGGGGGGAAAGAGAGCGAGCGACTGGGGGGGGAAGAGAGCGAGGGGGGGAAGAGCGAGGGAGAGAGGGGGGGCGAGGGAGAGAGGGGGGGGCGAGGGAGAGAGGGGGGGGCGAGGGAGAGAGGGGGGGGCGAGGGAGAGAGGGGGGGGCGAGGGAGAGCGGGGGGGGCGAGGGAGAGAGGGGGGGCGAGGGAGAGAGGGGGGGCGAGGGAGAGAGGGGGGGGCGAGGGAGAGGGGGGGAGAGGGGGGGGCGAGGGAGAGAGGGGGGGGCGAGGGAGAGAGGGGGGGGCGAGGGAGAGAGGGGGGGGGCGAGGGAGAGGGGGGGGCGAGGGAGAGGGGGGGGGCGAGGGAGAGGGGGGGGGCGAGGGAGAGGGGGGGGACGAGGGAGAGGGGGGGGGCGAGGGAGAGAGGGGGGGGGCGAGGGAGAGAGGGGGGGGCGAGGGAGAGGGGGGGCGAGGGAGAGAGGGGGGGGCGAGGGAGAGGGGGGGCGAGGGAGAGGGGGGGCGAGAGAGGGGGGGGGCGAGGGAGAGGGGGGGGCGAGGGAGGAGGGGGGGGGCGAGGGAGAGGGGGGGGGCGAGGGAGAGAGGGGGGGGCGAGGGAGAGAGGGGGGGGCGAGGGAGAGGGGGGGGGCGAGGGAGAGGGGGGGCGAGGGAGAGGGGGGGCGAGGGAGAGAGGGGGGGGGCGAGGGAGAGGGGGGGGCGAGGGAGAGGGGGGGCGAGAGAGGGGGGGGGCGGAGGGAGGAGAGGGGGGGCGAGGGAGGAGAGTGGGGGGGCGAGGGAGAGAGGGGGGGGCGAGGGAGAGAGGGGGGGGGCGAGGGAGAGGGGGGG
This sequence comes from Somniosus microcephalus, assembly GCF_052327205.1. NCBI lineage: Eukaryota > Metazoa > Chordata > Chondrichthyes > Squaliformes > Somniosidae > Somniosus > Somniosus microcephalus. The sequence goes on along the minus strand of NC_140989.1, from coordinate 269,344,593 downwards.
GAGAGAGGGGGGGCGAGGGAGAGAGGGGGGGGGCGAGGGAGAGAGGGGGGGGGCGAGGGAGAGGGGGGGGGCGAGGGAGAGGGGGGGCGAGGGAGGGGGGGGGCGCGAGGGGAGGGGGGGGGGGCGAGGGAGAGGGGGGGGCGCGAGGGAGGGGGGGGGCGAGGGAGAGGGGGGGCGAGGGGAGAGGGGGGGCGAGGGAGAGGGGGGGCGAGGGAGAGAGGGGGAGAGGGGGCGAGGGAGAGAGGGGGGGGCGAGGGAGAGAGGGGGGGGCGAGGGAGAGGGGGGGGCGAGGGAGGGGGGGCAAGGGAGGGGGGGGCGCCGGTGGGGGGGGGGGAGAGAGAGAGAGTGAGAAGGGGGGGAGAGGAGAGTGAGAAGGGGGGGGGGAGAGAGTGAGAAGGGGGGGGAGAGAGTGAGAAGGGGGGGGGGAGAGAGTGAGAAGGGGGGGAGGAGGAGGAGGAGGAGGAGTGTTTTGAGGGGGTCAGCAAAAGAGCAAAAAAATTTTTTTTTTGAAAAACAGGTGTTAAGAAGATGGGAGGCCATCTTGAAAGTTTTTTAATGTTTTTAAAAAGCTGCCACGGAGAAGGAACGCGCAGTCTATGAAACCAACAGAAATTTTTTTTTTTTTTTTAAAGCTGCCACGGAGAAGGAAACCAACAGAAATTATTTTTTTAATTTTTTAATTTTTTAAAAGCTGCCACGGAGAAGGAACGCGCAGTCTGTGAAACCAACAGAAATTTTTTTTACATTTTTTTTTTATAAGCTGGTGTTAAGAAGATGGGAGGCCATCTTGAAAGTTTTTTAATGTTTTTAAAAAGCTGCCACGGAGAAGGAACGCGCATTCTTGCTGAAAACACCAAAAGTTATTTTTTTTTAAGCGGCTGTTAAGAAGATGGGACACCATCTTCATTGTGTTTTAACGTTTTAGACATTGTGTTTTTAAATTTTACACATTTAAAAAAAAAAAAAAAAATCGCTCCTAACAAATAAACACACAGAAGGTGAGAATAAAGATGGCGGCCACTCGCCTCAGTTCAGAACGATAAGGCCCGCCCACACACGCACTGATTGGTCGGTCGTCATGTCACCGAAGCATAGGATTGGTCAATCGTCCTGTCACTCGACTCTAGGAGGGCCCGGCTGCACATGCGACGAACCCGCCCCCGCCACGCATTGATTGGTCGACCATACGATTGGTCGACCTCAATGTCACTCTATGGTAATGAGTGGATAATGAGCGGAATGTTCAAGATTTTTCGGATACCGCGGGCGCAATTTTTGTATGGCCGAAACGTAAATACGCTTACCAGCGTTTCGGAACGGTGAGCTTTCTTCCGACGTAACGCACGCGTAGGTACGCTCTCTAACTTTCGAGCGCATAGCCGGACAGACGCACACCCGAGGACAGACAGATAGAAGGACAGACAGATCGACTCCTTTATTATATATATAGATGTAATAACAGAGCACTTGGAAAACAGTGACAGGATTGGATAAAGTCAACATGGATTTACAAAAGGTAAATCATGCTTGATTAATCTACTGGAATTTTTTGAGGATGTAACTGGTATAATAGATATGGGAGAACCAGTGGATGTGGTGTATTTGGACTTTCATAAGGCTTTCGATAAGGTCCCGCATAAGAGACTAACGTGCAAAGTTAAAGCACATGGGATTGGTTGTAGGGTACTGACATGGATAGAAAACTGGTTGGCAGACAGGAAGCAAAGA